>NC_047578.1:5490000-5522500 GCF_011004845.1 Esox lucius | reverse complement strand
TAAGAAAAAAAGCAGGATTCCAGCTCTACCCAAAACAGCACCCTAGTCCCTACAATTGACCAGCACTTTGTAGGGAATGATGTGCCATTTGGGATTCAGGTTCTGACTAGTGACTCACTGACAGCACCATACAGGGCCAAAAGACACATTCAAGTGGTTTCATCCTCGACGCGGTGCTTGTGATTCTCTGCTCTGTTTCCACAGTGTGACTATTGTGTAATCTGACTGACATGCTCCCATGAGGAGTAAAGTGCTGTAAACAGCCATATTGACTTTACCTCAATGAGATCATCAGGCCTTTTTCTTTCTGAATGGGATGCGCTTATGAATTCAGTGGTATCACATTGACTGTCAACAAGAACAATGTACTTTAATGCTCTGTGAGTCTTTCAGCTCTTGTTAGTGCCCACAGATGCTGTTCGACAGGACTCGATTGATGTAATGTTTTAATTGGGCCCGTTTATGATCTTATGCTTTCTTTTTAGACAGCAGGATAGAACCCACAAAGCAAAGCCCAAATGCGGCATTCGCTTTAGATGCTGCATTTTCTTTAGATGTCACATTTTCTGAAATGGTTTGAACCCCCACTTTTACTTCTGGTTTGGTTCTTTGTAGCTGTATCCAAGCAGTCACAGACGGCACTGTCGGACAATAGAATAAGTGGTAGGAGACTTTTTTTTTTTTTTTTTTCTGCTCCCATTTGAGGAACTGGCAAGTCTATTTCTAAAATCCTTTCTGACTCCGGTCCTGTTCCAAATCTTTAATAATGTTTCCACCCTCCTCCTTTCTATCCTTGAAGAGGTTCCTGATCACGTGACTGGACTGCTGAAACGCTGTGTGATAGAACCACAAGTGCGGTTGCCTACGGAAACAAAGGGAGGAAGGAAAGGTGCGGTCCAAATATTAGAACCGGGCCTGAGATATTATTGTGTGTTCCCTTGACTCCTTAAATCCTCCCTACTTGCCTCCTCTGAGTATGTCAGAGGTGAAAATTTTCGAGGGTCCTCCTCCACTGAGTTTCAAGACCAAGGCAAGAAAGAAGGACGTGGGGCAAGCGAACAAACAAAAGGGTGAAGAGCTCCAATGTAAGCATTAACCGAAGTCATGGATATTAATTAGCCACACATTTTCATGGACTGTTGAATAGGTTGCCTCAGGTACTGGAGGGCTAGTTACAACGGAAGCTGAAGAGGACGGCAAAATAAAATCCTTCGCAGCAGTACCTGGGATTCTACCAGGTTTTTTAGTGCTGTATGGACAAGCCTACATGTTTCGTGCTAGCACTGAGCTGTGTGAGCCAAATAAACAGAAAGCAGAGGGCTGAGGCATCAGTCTAGAGAGAGTTCTATTGATTTGCCCTATAGAGTTACATGCTCTGAGTACACAATGGAACAGTACTAGGGCATTAGGATTATTATTATCTTTTCACTTGTAAAAATATATTTAGATGTGGTACATTAACAATATGTTGTTGTTTTTTTTTCTCTCTCAATGAAATCGGTTTCATAAGCTGAGCTGTGTCATTCAGCATTTATTAATAGAACATATTTAAATATTTGTCTCCCTGTTTTCGCCCCCTCTCAGTAAAGATGCCCACTCATAGTCAAGTACTGCACGGCCAGCCCGGAGGCTGACGGAATGAGATGGAGGGTGAGAACGTTCAAGTCCCCTCCACTATGGGGGTGGTTTTCCATTTCTGAATGGATGTTTTCTGGCTCGGTCCCTCCTGATATTCCTATGACTACATACCATACCATACCCCCCCCCCCCCACCACTAAAATGACAACGGAACTAATGGAATGTTCCCACGACTTCCTCCACAGACCCAGCAAAAAGCCCAGTTCACTCAAGTGACATGACTTGGAAGTTCTTTAGTGTGTCGTGTGGTTCCCATCTCGCGTCACCCAAATCGAAGGGCACTCCAGCAAAATCCTGCGTTGTTGTAACGTTCCTTGTGGCTCATCCAACTCTTGAGGACGGCTACTGTCAAGCCATGTCTGATGACCTCTCCTTCAGTGACGTTATTTCCTCTGGAGGTGCTTCGGCTCACTGGCGTCTTTGTCCGTACGTCGTTCCACACGACGTGATGCCTACGGTGGCACGAGGACGTCATCTGCAACATACAAGTGTTTAAAAAAAATCAATAAAATGAATAACATTAAACTTTCTGACTTTCACACGTGGCTATGTGGCGGAAGGCTCGAGCGCATTCCTGTGTTGTTTATGGCTGTGTTCTCCTTGGACCCAGATGGCAGAGGGAGCGTTTCCTCGTCCGGTCTCTATCTGGCCTACAGCGGCAGTTTGCTGCCATGGGAGAGTGCTTTTAATTAAGGGCAAACAAATGTTAAAACATTACGGTGACTCATAAAGAGTGTCAGGACGCCGCACTAGGCTACAGCTTAGAGATCTTGAGAACCTCGCTATGTGGCCGATTCACGTTGTCCTCCCGATTTTTTTTTTTAATTACCTGGATGAGGGTGTAAACCCCCCTCCTTTCTTCAAGGCTGATAACTCTTAATGTGTGTTTTGTCATTGCCGGAATAGTACATATTTTGAATGTTCACTCTGGTTTGGAGCCCCCCCCCCCATTCCCCAATCACCCGCACACACCAAAAAAAATAAAATAACACCCAAACCTATACAACCCTATCTGTAAATCGACCCGCCCAAGCTCATTTATGCCCACCAAAATAGCCCATTTGTGCGGGAAAGCTCCCCATCTGGCAACACTGATTTCACGTCTCGTTGACACTCCACTCTGCGCCTCTTTCCTGCTGAAGTTTACAAGTCAACGTCAGCTAAAGCCTTCTGCACCGCGTAACCGACGACGCCCCAATCCCGACACAGCGCTCCACTTTTGACTGGAGTAGGGCACTTTGTAGGGGAACAGGGGGGCGTTTGGGACGCGGCCCTGGAGTTTTCTGAGGACATGTTTGGGGTAGCATAGCTGGGATGTTTTATCCCCCATCTCTCCCTGGGTAAGTGGAGATAATTTGGGGTATAGAAACCACTTATCAGACATTTTTTTATTTTTTTTTCCATGAACGAGGTTAGAGCTCATTGTCGTTACTAACGCTGAGTTAGAGGAGCATGCATGCAAAAGGATGGAAAGTTGTGGTCACTTTGACTGTGCCCAAAAAATGTTGTATTCAAAAGTATATTATTAAGTGAGAGATAAACACAGTTGGTTTTTGAAATTGTTGTAAAACTAGCCACAGCAGTCGGAGACATTTGCTATCAGCCCTTCGTCCCACTTACAAATAAGAGCTGTCCTTTAGTCTTTCAGGAAATGTTGACAGTAACTATCCATCTTCAAGCATTATCCATTGGGGGTTTTTATTTTACCTAAAGGTCCCCCCTCCCCGTGTGGTCTGGCCTAGGACCTAGAAAGTGTGCCTCAGTTTTGTGTCTCTGTCCTGGGTTTGAACCTATAGGGACTGGGGAGTGTGCCTCAGTTTGAAACTGTCTGGGATCTGACCCCAAGGACTGGATAGGCCTCATTGTTTGAGGCTTGATCTCTTACACACACACACACACACACACACACACACACACACACACACACACACATTAATTTGTGCTTTGTCTGTGTTTTAAGCAGTCTCCCTGGCTCTCCATTGGGTTGCCCCGCTTACCATAGTGTTTTATGCAGGGACTGTGTGTGGTCGTGTGTGTGTGTGTGTGCGTGTGCGCGCGCACGTGTGACCTGGTTTGCTTTGCTTGCTGAGCCGAGTAGCCCTGCAGCAGAAGGTCACACAGTCAGAGTGACTAACTAAAGCCTGTGGGTACTGTCTCCTGCTACATCACATGCTCTCTCTCTCTCTGTGCTTTCACCCTTTCTCTCTCCCTCCCTCTCTCTCTCTCTCTCTCTGTCACCCTCTCTCTGCTTCTCTCACTCCCTCTGGTTTTTATCTCTTCTTTCTCTGTCTCAGCGTCTCGCTCTGTTTCTCACTCTGTTCTCAATCTTCTTTCACTCTCTGCTTCTCTCTCTGCCTGTATCTCTCCATCAGCTCACTGCCTTCTGTGACTGGCTGGCAGCAGAAAGGCCGTCCAGTCTACAAACTCCTAATTGAGCTCCGCTTCTACGTTTTAAGCTCATACCCCTGACCTCGCTGTTGAGCCATTATTGCCTTATGTAATAGGGTATGGTGTGTTATTTTGGAAACCTAAAGGGATCTGGGTTTGAACGCTTCGAGGCGGTGGAAAAGAAGACAACCTGTGACCCCTGTTTCAGTCAGTGTATATTATGCTAAATGCTCTGAATGTGTCCCAAATGGTCCATTTAGTTCACTACTTTTGACCAGGGTCTGTTGGGGAGTGTTAAGGCCGCAGCCCCTGTGAGTGCGCCCATTCTGCGTTTGAGTCGTAGACAACAGATGGTGGGAAGTGAGGTCACCATTATGGGTAGACAATAACTTGATCAGGATGTCACGCCAACGTCCAACACCGCGACCTGTTGCAAAAGCAAGTTTTTCTTCTTATCTGCCTCTGTAACTAAGGCCAAACGTACACCCTGCGACGCTGACTAGGCCCTGCCGCTTAGCACCAGCCTTCCGCAACAACTTGAGTTGTGTGGTGCTCGTTTCTGCTCTGACGGCACTGTGAAGGTTCTGCACCTGTTCTTAGAATCTTCCCCAAAGGGCATCCCTGCCCGTGTGTCTTTTCCTGCCTCAGTCAAGGGCTTTTCTCAGTGAGGAGACGTGTCCCGGCCCCCAAGTTCCCTGCCAAGGAAAGGTTCTGGAAGAACAGTTCAGCGCATTGCTCCGGACTAATTGGTTTCCTTAGCGTATGTGGTTCATCTCCAAGGATACAGCGGCTAACTGAGCGCTAGCTCCAGGACAGCCATGGCAGGGGGGGGGGGGCAGCGGGGGGCGGGGCGGGTGCAGGCTGTTTTCAAAGCTGCCAGCCCGGGCCGTGTGGAGAAGTACTCTGAGGAGCTGTGAAGCGCTGTGTGCCGGGCCTGGGCTTGGCCTAGATCGAAACGCTCCAGCGAGTGCGATCCAACTCTTTAATTGAGTTAGCCTGGTAACATCTATGTAATGATTGTCACTGCTCTGGTTTTGGGGGTGTCTGGAATTGGTGTAGCTACAACTAATGTGGATCACGACCGTTGGGGCTCGGCAATTAGCATAACCCCCCCCCCCCATGTTCTAGAATGTGCTTGGATGTAGGCTACTGCTGACAGACAGACGATCCAGTGAGGAGGGTGAAATCCCAGCTAACACAGAGGGCTCCTCACTGGATCTCTTTCTGGATGTGCAGCAAGTGCGTCTCTAACGCTGCCACAATGTTCTGGGAACCCACATTTGCTCGCTGGGATGCCTGGGCCTCCCTGTGTTGTTCACCTCAATTGTCTCGAACAGATGTACGATAACTAAATGTCAGCCAGCAGGTTGCCGTGTTAAATGCTATGAAAAGGGGAGCGGTTGTGGTTAAATGTTAGGTTGTCTTATAAAACCGTTGGGGACCTACCTGTCTCTTCCTCTCTGTCTTTTTACTCTTTAGGATTAGTCTTTCTGTCCTTTTGTGGTTTGTTTGTTCCTCTCTCTCTCTACCTTTCTCTTTACCTTGCTTCCTCTCTTGCTCTCTCTTTTTCTCTCTGTATGACTTACCATCATTATAAAAAAATTTATCTCCTTTTCTCGTTGCTGTGGCCTTGACAGTTCCGGCTCAGAAAATACCTGAAGGTGGGTGTCTGTAGTTAGTCGAGTGCTTTTCATTCAGAGAACCACACGTCACAGCCGTTCGAACAAGTCAGACATTCACAACTCACTTTGTACACACCAGCACTCAACCTGCATGCTGTATGAGAACAGGTAGGACTCAGAGCTCAGTTAGGTTTGAGTTAGGTTGGGTTAAAGACTGTGTATCCTGAGCAGCCCTGACACTGTCCTGTTGAAAGATCATCTGCTGTGAGACCTGTAAGAGCCACACCAAAGTTCTTGTGCTCATCTTCTTTGAGATGCCAGCTGAGCTCCCCTTTTATAACCGATGGGATAGTACCAAATGGGGGAAACCTTTCACAATAAAAGTCCAGACTAACTCAATCAAATGTTCGAAGTGTTAGCATTTCAGAAAGACTTCAGTCCTAACACTTCATTAAGCGAGGCAGTAATATCAACATCCTGTCAAGTTTTTGCTAACATGATGCAGCAGGCCTCAAAGGAACATCTGAAACTAGATCCCCCACATACTTGTCTTGAAGAGAGTGAGAAAATAAAACTTCTGGAAGATTCTTCCACTGCACTATTCAGTCCGTCCAGTACATTGTGGAGGAGGCGTTTTAAACCGAGTGACACCATTCTAATTTGCCAAAGCAGAAGTTGTGGCACAGCCTATGTTCCCCTGAAAACCGGAACTCCCTCTTGAAGCAGTTTGGTCATTCCACCACTGCCATGAGTGTTGTCCACTGCATCCACTGCATCATTGAGGTAGGAATGGAGGCGGAGTTGAACGTGAGAGCGTGCCTGTGTCCTGTTTAGTAGGACGGCACAAAGGATACCATTTGGGAAACGGTCCTTGCGCTGTAATTAAGATCTAATTCCACTCAGAAGCACTGACTCTTTTTTTAGTTTTGCTTTTCAGCAGAAAAAAAGAAAATATTTCTGCTTCGATGTATTGATTTTGATGAGATGACTGCTATTTATAGTGACACTTGGTATTTACAGCATATGTGTATATATATATATATATGCTTCAATTAAGGCCAAGGACAACTTCTCCACAAAATGCATTCCTAACATTACATTGACCAAAACTGTGCAAATCTTCCTTAGTCTGTGAGGCCTTTCAAGAGAGGACACTTGTTTTTTGGTCATAGTGGCATGAACACAGTTTTGGTCATTGTAATGTTAGGAATGCATTTTGTGGAGAAGTTGTCCTTGGCCTTAATTGAAGTGGTTAGAAAACCTTCTGTCGTGTCTGTTTATCTGGTAGTCCATGAACTTTGATGTTTCTCTGTGGTCTGTCCAGGCCTGTAACTAGGCCATGATGTTCCCTCATCAGTGTTCACCAGGCAAACCGTGTGGAATGTTGGAGAGACATGGTCCATCATGACTTATTGTGCATGTAATACTTTTTGTAAGTGAGACACATCGTTTAACAGTTTCAGGTCAGTCCCTGACTCTTTAAACCTTTTTGATAACTTTTTTTTTTTCAGAGCTGATCGTTCAAAAAACATGTTTTGTTAGGAAACCAAAATGATCAGAATTGGGTTGCATGTGGAAATGCAGTCAGACAGAAATATTTTTTCTCTGTTGTTATATCTGAACGTTAGTCTTGTCTTAGAATTTTGCCGCTTTTTTTCATACTGTGTGTCTACAAACCCGTTTCCTCTTCTCTAGATGGACGCCTACTTCCTGATTTTGTTAACCTCTCTCTTGTTCTTCCTCTGTGCCTAAGACGAGGCACTGTGAAGTTCAGTGTGAAATTATTGTTTGTTGCTGCTGGACCGAGGAGGATTGATATTGTTTTCTGGCTAGCTACACAGTAGTGTTGTCTAGTTGAATTTTTTTTTCTTCTGGATTTGAAAAAAGACGTGGTAAAAAAAAAGAAGAGAACTAGCTGGTTCAATTCTGTCATCAGGTTTTCCGGGTGAGTCCCCTGGCTTCTCTTCTCTTACACACTGTTTGGAGTGGGGTGCTCTGGGTTGAAGGGTGTGGCCCTGTGTTTAAGGCTGTGTTTTGACCCTGTTCAGGGTAAGCAGCACCGATATTTCGCACTCTTACCAGCAGAGCTGGGAGCAAACTGAACAGGCCTTGTACTGTTAAAGAGGTTATATTGTATCAGGCCTTGTGTAGTTAAAACCAATGCCTGTTTGGGTCTGTAGTTTTGATGTTTTTATATTTTTTTTTACCCTGTTCAGACATTAGGGAGAGGGACAAAGTGGACAGAACCATTATTATCTCTGATCGGACATTTGACTGTTATTCTCCTTTGGGCGCATGCACTAGTTGGGCAGAACGTATCTTCTCCTTGTCTGTGGAGAATGTGTTTGGGTTCTCACAGCTCATTGACCGTTTTTTGTGACGCCAATTCGTGCCCTTGGTGCCTCAGTTGTGAGCCGCCGTGCTTTTGGCAAGAGCCCCGTGTGTCCGATTGGGACGCGATCAGGTGATTAACCTGGGGAGTGCCTGCCCCCCTGCAGCAGCGTGCTGTGTGATTTCAGAGCTGCAAACCGCTGTGTGAGCCTTCGCTGGGCTCTCTGGCACAGACTTCTGACAGGATATCCTGCCTGCTGCACCAGAAACAAGGACATGTTTGTGAAACAAAACGGCCTGCTGAGAGCGAGACGGCACCGGTAGTGAGGAAGATGGAGGACTCAGAACGTGTGTGTGTGTGTGTGTCGGGTCTGTCAGTGCAAGTTGGGCGTGACTAATAATGAATGCTTTATAAGAGAGAATGTTGAATTAGTGCTTCCATTTTCTCCAAGCGATTCTCTGTGATGTTTTGACAAGGTTTTGTTGGCTGCCTACGACATCCACAACATGGAATCGCTGTTCCTGTTTTGAACTTTTTATAGATGTAATATATTTATATAGTTGTTCTGCCACATTTCCTTCAAATTCCTCTTCCTACTTCTTCACTTCCTGCATTGTTCTGTTATCCTCATCTACCACTCAGTGAGATGTGGATATCAGCAGGTGGGCTCGGTTTCACGAGAATGTCTCCCATTCTGGGCGCTGTTACCGGGCCTTTTTAAATCTGGTGCCCATGGGTGGTTCTGTGTGAATAAAATGGCCTGCTCCTGTGGATAACTTCCCTCAGGGTGAACCGGGACACGAAAGGCACGGAGCAGGTGCTTCAGCGTGAGAGTCTGTCACTCCGTCTCCCTCTGTGTTTCTCCAGCTCTGACTGGAAGGCGGTGATAACTCACTGTGCCGGTCCCTCTGTGGCCTTTGTTTCTCCACAGCCTCAGATGAAGGTTTCCCCGCCTTTTTGGTAGGCTGTCTGTGGCAGAGCCTCACCGGGGCCCCTCAACGAGCCACGGCCCCTTTGTGGAGGTGTCAGATGAAGCACTGAGGTTTGGGCTCTTTTGAAATTCATCCAGGAATTGGTAAACCCCTCCCCGCCCAGTGCATACACCCAGGACGCCCTCCGGCCGGTTAGAACAGTTGAAGAAGATTCACTTTTTCTCTCTGGAAAAGGAAGGGAGGGAAGAAAGCTTGTCAGCCATTTGGTTTGACTGAATGCGCCCGCTTGGCTCTGCTGTTGTTGGGTCTGTTTGCGAGGTGAGATTGAGTGTGTTCATGAGTCGTAATACTAGGAAATTACAATGCTTTATCTGGAATTCTGTATTAAGCCTCAATGATCACAAACTGTCCTAGATCCTATTTTGGTCATGATTAAAGTAATGTTCTATTTGTCGGTGGTGAGCAGTACCCCATTGCTCTATTAATTCTGTGGGCTCTAAATTACACCTGTTTATTGTGCACTTCCTTTAACAAGTGTGCCATTTGAGATGCAGATGAGAGGTGAAGGTGGGTGTTTTTTTTTTTTTTAGAAAATATTTCCGTTGAAGCCAAAGCTGAGTGCTATAGTTTTTTTCATGTTGTGTCTGCTATCTTGATCTTTCACTGTTTTCACGCTGTTTAACTCTGCCCACCGCGCTGTTTAACTCTGCCCACCGCGCTGTTTAACTCTGCCCACCGCGCTGTTTAACTCTGCCCACCGCGCTGTTTAACTCTGCCCACCGCGCTGTTTAACTCTGCCCACCGCGCTGTTTAACACTGCCCACCGCGCTGTTTAACTCTGCCCACCGCGCTGTTTAACTCTGCCCACCGCGCTGTTTAACTCTGCCCACCGCGCTGTTTAACACTGCCCACCGCGCTGTTTAACACTGCCCACCGCGCTGTTTAACACTGCCCACCGCGCTGTTTAACACTGCCCACCGCGCTGTTTAACTCTGCCCACCGCGCTGTTTAACTCTGCCCACCGCGCTGTTTAACTCTGCCCACACGGTTCCACCCTGTACTCGTTTCTGCAGAGAACCAAGACCTCTTATGTTACCTCATAAATAATTTAACTGAAACCCGGCATTTTCTGCTGTCTAACAAATTCTCAAGTCCTTCTCTATCTTTCTTTCTCTCCCTCTTTTTATCTCTTGTCCTTTATTCATGTCTTTTTTCTTCCAGTTGTCACCTTTTGACCTGAGATAGATTTTCAGCCTTTCGAGTTTCAGGGTTTCACCTTAAAAGAAAAAGAAGTATACATACCCTTTTCGAATTTGGAAATAATCCAGTGGCTTTATGGGAAAATAATTGGTATGACTTTCCTGATGCAGGTGTCACTTACAGAACCACAGTTGGCAGTAGGTGTTTCAGATTATAGTCTTGCCAAGTTCCATACCTGTCCTCATTCTACTGTGCCGCAAATATACGTTTTTATTCTAGGGGCAGAAATTGACTTAAATAAGGGGGGGAAAGCCCACTGGTGACAGTTTAAAACGGTTTATAACAATAATTTTTTTTTATTGATGCACCGCTCTGCTTTTTGTAGTTGGCTGAAACTGATTGCTGATCGTTTTTCTGCCAGATTGTCCGATCACAAGCTGATGATCTATTTCTTTTATTATTATTATTTTATCGGGCTTAGGGGTGGAGAGTTGCTGTACTGTGACAAAATAGGCCTGTTCGTTAAAATAATAGGTCTATTTAAAAAGTATCATCTTATTGTTAAGTTTTGCTACTTTTGAACTATGCATCCATAATGATTACATCGGTTGTACACTAATTTCAGTTGGTCTGGAGCCGTCACAACTTACTGCATCAGAAGACCACAGCGACTAAGGAGTCTTTTAACCGTCCTAATTGCTGTGGACATAAAATGTATATCATACACTATTTTTAGCATCCAGTAAGATCTGTGACTTTTTTTTTAATAATTAATAACCTGAAGAAATTCAAAAATGTATCTAAAAGAAGGATTTTGGCTCTGGTCTCCCCAGTTGACCATTAGAAACCAAAACCTTTATCAATTGCCTCTTTTAAGCAAATACTCTTTAATTCAAATCACTGACCGATTTGCTCAGTACATCACTAGTTTTTATTAGTGACTTTACTGTCTGAAGAAGCTACATGAATGGCGCTACGTTTAATAGGTGTGGACCTGAAGCTATGTGAATACTGCTGTGTTTACGAGGTGTGGACTTTCTGTAACCATTAGCAATGATACTAATGAAAACAGTTTTCTGGTTTATAGAGGATTTTCCTCAAAAAGTTCTCAACTACAGAACAGCCTATGCTTGCCTGACAGAATGTTATCAATGCTTTCTTTACCATACTGGTGGTTTGTTTACCATTCCGGTGGTTTGTTTACCATTCCGGTGGTTTGTTTACCATTCCGGTGGTTTGTTTACCATACCGGTGGTTTTTTTTACCATACCGGTGGTTTTTTTTACCATACCGGTGGTTTTTTACCATTCCGGTGGTTTTTTTACCATTCAGGTGGTTTTTTTTACCATACCGGTGGTTTTTTACCATACCGGTAGGTATTTGTTTTGCAGGAGACCATCATGTGTGCTACAGATACCCCATTACCCTCCTTCCAGGTGCACACCTGTTTAACTTTTATTTTGGGGGTGAGGGGGGGAGGAGAGGAGAGTGTATCAGATTTCTTTCTGTGATGTGGTTTAAGCATTGCTGTGGATTGATCATTTTCATTTAGAGTGAAAATGTGAAAACATTGGTTTAAAACCTGGAAAAGCATTGACAGGGTGAAAGGACTGTGTAGTTCCCCAGAACAGAGTGACATTTGGAATATATAATGTGTCTGGAATTCTGTGCAGGGTTCTGATCTGCTGTCCTCAGCTAGTCCGTTCCCCCTGGTAAATAATGATTCCATGTCTATCCAGCTTGTTATTAAATGCACAGCATTAGTGGAATGAAATCAAGGGGACGGACTGTAAATGTGGGTGAGTGACGAAGCGGAACACTGCAGTTCGACCATATAAAGCTTTATTAGTTCGGAAACCGCATATGTGCAACCTTTCCTTCCCTAATGTTGTCTATGAAGACCGAGAGCGAGGGGAAAGAGAGACCATAAAAGAAGGAACAAAAAGTGTTGGGGGGGAGAGGAGCTGGAAAATACATGAGCAGGAACAGAGATTGTTTCTTACCCACTCTGAGTTAGAATTAGTTTTTTCATATTCTCATATTCCAGAGGCTCGAGGGTATGGCCTGCCAGTGGTCCGTGAGACAAGGTCAGGGGTTAAGGATAGGTAACAGTGAACTTTTGTAAGGTTCATAGCGCTGGAAAAAGCTATGCAGTATTTGGGTTGCATCCAGTTCACCTTTCCCACAGTGATTTTTATCCAATGACAACTGATGTCACTATATTGCAAGTTACAGCCATGGCTGTGAATCTTTAGGGAGCTCATGCCCTGTGTCTTGCTGATGATCCAGTAGTTTCTCTATAGGTTGTTCACCATGTTGCTTATCGCGTCCCCGTCCCCCCCCCACCCCGTCCTCGTCCCCGTCCCCATTAGTCGTCATCCGCCATTTCGTTAAGATTCACCTTGTCTTCGCCTCCATGCGTTTCTCAAAAGCAGAGAGAACATCCTGCGGCTATTTGTTTCAATGTGGTCGGCAGTCTACACACGTTGGATCTGGGCAAAACCGATTGGGTTTTGCCACCTGTGAAGCTGTTTTTGTGAAACCGGAATCTATACTCCGTGTCTTGTCTTTGTAGCTGTCTATTTAATGTGCAGCGTTTCGAAGAGATTACGCTCTTCCTAGAATAGACCAGACAGACGTCCGCGCATTTACCACGGGGTCAGAGGACTGGGGAGAAAGTGTGTGTGTGTATAACAAATAAAATCTACAAACATGCGCAAAATCTCCGGACTGATTACATGGAACTCTATGATTTCGCTTCCAACACGTTGATATCAATTGCACAATATGGGCAAATGTTTATAAAATAAAAAAAGTTGTAGATGGTGATTTTAATGTTAACTATAATTTCAGAGTTTTCAGGTTCTGGCTCAAGGACTTCATGACGTGATCGCTTTTGACAACTGCTCGCTAAATGACAACCCACCGTTTAAAATGTAAAGTGGATTAAATAAAACGATATGAATATGAGCCAGAGATACGTACCCGCTAGGTATGACGCACACAGTCAATCTAGACGTGCAGATTTGCTTTCTAGCCCGGTGCTAGCTTGATATCTTCACCATAAACTGGAGCAGTCGCATTCATAGTGTGTGGCTGTCTCTTCTCACTGTGTCCAGGGACTGGATTTACATTGATCTGAGTTATTTATTTGAGGGTTTGACCTGGTTATTTGCGTCTGTCACGTTTTACGTGCGAAAATGTATACGTTTTCATTGGCTGATATTTAGGTTAGTGCTTATGTACGTAAATCAATACTGTGTTGTAATGTCAACACTACATATCTGGAATCCGGTGTGCCACAATGAGTTTCCAGAGCGAGAACAGGCAAGACGGCCATAAGGGACCGTTTTTCCCCATTTCGCCGTGGACCTTTGTAGCTCCTTCAGAATTACCATTGGCCATTACCATTCTCTGACCATCACCTCTTGAGACACGGTTGTGCTATATTCTTACATTTAAAAATAAATAGATAATGGATTTCACTGCGCTGGTGATATTGTGTGTTGCGATAATTTTTCAAATAAAAATGTATAGCTTCTCCTGGGTGCTTTTCAGAACTTTTCCCCCGCCTAATTTGAAAGCTTTTTGGTGTTCATAATGTTTTTTTTGGGTATCCTCTCTGCCAATCTCTAGGGGCCTCCCGGTAATCTGTGTATTTAATCTGAGGTCGGTACTTTTCAAATGTTTTATTAGTAGTTTTTTCAAATCTGATAATATCCTCCATCCTCCCAATATCGAATTCTTCGTATGGAAGTGACAGAAAATGACATCTTGTTTAGTGTCATAGTCCTTGGGAGGAGGAAGCTGATGCAATTCGCTGTAACTCTTAATGTCGTTCTGTCATCACCTTGTATCCAGAATGGTACACAAAAGTAGACATTCAGTATAATCCTTTTGGACATTTGGACATAAATTGGGACACCGGTTATTAATCTAATGATCTGCTTTTAAATGATTAACTGTTGCATCAACAGCATTTATGAAGTAAACTAAACACTTCTAGATTGTATTGATTCTCACTGCTTTTTACGTATTGCACTTCCCTCAAAGTTGTGACTGCATTACTGCGTTATGCAATAGAGAGTTGATCTGCATGAAAGAGATATTTGAACAAGTAGTTGTTTCATTTAAAGTCCTTACAAAAACATTCAAAAACGTTCATAACAATGAGTATTGGCCCTTTTTTGTATAAAAGACTTCATCATTTACTGATTTCTATCAGCCCTCTATTCTTCTTCCTGCTGGTGAAAGAGGAGGAGTCATTCTTTTAACTAAAGGATGACACTGGTGATTTGATGTGCCACCTTATGCAGATTGGAGCGCGCGTGTCTGCGTGTGTGCATGTGTTTATGTAGCCATGCTTCTCTGCCCACAGTGGAAAGGGCAGCTTGTGCTCATCAAGACAATACTTGTCTATTTCTGCCTCCTGTGTTTTCTCTCTCTCTCTCTTGATCTCTCTTGCTCTCCCCCCCCCCCCTGCTTTGATAGAATGGAGGACGAAAACAAAATTGTCTCTGAATGCGCTTTAAGACTGAAGAGGCATGAACGAAGAGGGAAAGAGACAGTGATTTCAGTAAGGAGCCTAGTTTAATCAACACAATGCAGGCAGCTGCAGGTCGAGAAGGACACACACACACTTAGTAAGGCAAAGTTTCTCAAAGCTCTCATTATATAAACACACTCAAACGTTTAAACCATGAGTCTGAAATGTCTGTCAACAACAAGAGCAAAAATCTGTGGTGGGGTTATAAAAGACAGGGTTTTGGTGGTTCAAATCACAACAAACAAAATGAGGCCGTGTCTGACACTCCCAGACTGGGGGGGGATGCAGCCCGCTTGTGTCTACTGATGACACGGTTTCCATGGCAACCGGGCACGAACAAGCGGCTGCGCTTATTAGTCACTCATAGTGACACTACGGGCACCCGACCAGACCAATAACACACATTATGTCTTTTAGGAATAAATGCTGTGCGTGGATACGTATTGAAGCTTCTGACATGTGTACTTATGTGCATCTAGAGGCCGTTGGTCAAATGCAGTTGAACATGAAGGGAACAGGAAGCCAGTTGGGCACAGCCTTCTACATCCCACTGAGGGCAATGCTCTGCATCAAGCCCAAGGGAAAAGTAGGTAACCGCCGAGTCAATAGGGCGTCCTTTGGGATGCAGTTCTTGTTTTCTTCCGTGTTGGGACTCCGTGTGCTATGAAAGAGGATTGAATATGTAAAGTGCAGTGTCCTCCAGGAACAAAGGCAACCAGACTGCGATGATGGAAAAATACATGGTGTTTCTTGGCTGTGTTTTTATCTATACTGCTCAATATTCTGTGTCCCAAAGTCAATTTAATGCACCACAGTTCCCTATGGCCCACAGTTTATAGGGTCCCATAGTAGTAAACTACTTGGGTAGTGGGCTGCCGTCTGGGTCTCTACCTCAGTACACCATCCCTATTTAGGGAGGACCTTTGGTTTCATTGTATGCTGAAGTTCTCTCTTGTGATTTGGAATCAAATATTCAGGAAGAGGAAAGTGCTGCCTGCCTGTCTTCACTAAGTCTGTGTGCAGTTTTCCGGTCATCTCTGGGTGAAGACAGCAGCTTAAATGGTCTTATCTAGGAAAGCCAGGGGGGGGATTTAGACCATATCTCCATTCGTGTCTCTCTCTCACTACTAAACTTCCTCCTTTCTGCTTTCTCAGTAATTTTCAACACAGATATTCCCCCACTCAGCAACCTGAAACACACCACTATGGTTGTGTCTGTGTGTCTGTGTGTATCTGCCTGTCTGTCTGTCTGTCTCGCTCTCAGAGGGAATATGTTTGTGTCTGAATTTCCGAGTGAGCTAGGCTGTGTGTGTCTGTCTGTTTGTGTCGGAATTTCCGAGTGAGCGCGCGCGTGTGCGTGTGCGTGTGCGTGCGCATGCGTGTGCGTGTGCGTGTGTGTGTGTTTTTTTACGCTTATGTGAGTGGTATGTAAACATTTGGGAGGTGTGACTGTGAGTGTCTGTCTGTTATGCCTGTCACATGGGACTGAGCTGCTCAGGCGTTGTTATTAGACATACAGACGACTGTGGACAATGTATTAAACATTTTTATGTTTGTCCAGGGGTTGAGTTGTTGGTACCATGTGTTAGTGGTACCATGTACCGTTCTGTCAGTATTATGGTGGTGACGCGGTACCGTTCAGTCAGTAATGTGGTGGTGACGCGGTACCGTTCTGTCACTAATATGGTGGTGACGCGGTACCGTTCTGTCAGTATTATGGTGGTGACGCGGTACCGTTCTGTCAGTATTATGGTGGTGACGCGGTACCGTTCTGTCAGTATTATGGTGGTGACGCGGTACCGTTCTGTCAGTATTATGGGGGTGAGGCGGTACCGTTCTGTCACTAATATGGGGGTGAGGCGGTACCGTTCTGTCACTAATATGGGGGTGAGGCGGTACCGTTCTGTCACTAATATGGGGGTGACGCGGTACCGTTCTATCACTAATATGGGGGTGACGCGGTACCGTTCTGTCAGTGTGGTGTTCTGCATGTGTTTCGGAGAGTGGCGGTGAAAGAGCTTAATGAAGCGGTGCTGTAGTAACAGTGTGACACCATACTGACTCTGTGTTTCACTAACATTTATCACTAAATCTTGGGTCAATGAATACAGACGTCACAGATGAGAGGGAATGAATGGAACAATTAAGGAGTGTGTTTTGCCTAATGATTCTCTCCTGGGATTCCTTTAGACGATGATCCTGTCTGGAGCGGGTCTCTCACGGAAAATCGATTTGACACTATCTGCATGATTATAGGTCAAATAATTAAAACTAATGGCCATTGTACAATTGACCAGTTTTCTATCAAAATCAGCCAATTAGCCATTTTCTTCTCCCACGTGGTTTCTGAGACCAATCAGAAGGGGTGTATCAAATAGCCAGCCATGCGTGTGTGTTGCCTTCATGGGCATCTTGTCGGCCTACAGCAGCGCATTATTAATGCGGCAGCGACAGTGAAACAATGTCAGTGAGAATAAGTGATTATTTTTTTTTTTTTTACCCAAAACGTTTTTTTGGCACCTAACAATATTAAAACCAGTGGCACTAAAAGAACTTGGCACATGGGGCTGCTTTTAGCCGATGTGCCAATTGATGCTTTTCCCCCACGCTAATGTGATCCCTCTCGCCCCTCTCTAGGTTTGGATGAGAGCTCCCCAACAGTGAGAGGCACCTCCCACACCCTCTCCGCCGTCCATCATGCCGCCGCCCGCCGACATCGTCAAGGTGGCCATAGAGTGGCCGGGGGCCTTCCCGAAACTCATGGAGATCGACCAGGTCAGTCCCGCCCACCACGTGGCGGACCAATGGGGTGCTTTCGCTGCGTTCAGCTGTGTTATTGCTTCCCATGCGATGCTAGTCGCCACGCTGACTGCCAATTAGCGTGGGCCCTGCTCATCAGAAACACCTGTACTCACTAAGTACAGTCCGGTGAAGGACGTTGTTCAGCGTTTTATCACTTCGATGTCTTTGACGGATTAAGGCAGTGTAAATAATGTAAAGTTGATAACGCAGTTGCTGCAATCACTTATTTATTCATGATTATTTATAAAGAAACAAATACATATATATAAACAGAAATCTCTATCTTAAATCGCTGGGTTTTCCCCTTCAGGCTGAAATAACTTAATGTGGTAATTTCTTGTAACTGTCTATTGGTCTCTTACATCAACTGGGAGGAATTTCGTTTCAAGTGTCTTGTTCAAGGGCTTCTTTTTGCATGCACGGCTCGCTTCAAGTTCCCCAACAAAATGTAGATGGGATTGAGATCTGGGCTTTGACACACCCATTTTTATAACGCGCCGTTTCTTATTTTTGAGCCCTTCTGTTGTAGCTTTGCTTGTGTGGTTATTTTTTTTCCGATCATTGTCCTTTTGCAAGATCCCCGTTCGGTTCAGCTTCCACTTTTTTGACCGATGGCTTCAATCTCCTAAAAAATCGCTGGTGTAATATAGAATTTATGTATGACCGTGAGGGCAAGTTGGCCAAGCCTTGAGGCAGCAAAGCAGCCCCAACCATAATGCCACCGCCTCTATGCTTTACAATTGATATGATGTTCTTCTGTTTGAAGCCAGTGTTTCCTTTTCACAAAACATGGTGTCTGGCACCATGGAGGGAAACTGGATAGAAATAGAGAGGAGGAACCTTCCTTCCACTCTCCAATTTAAAACATCTGTTTTCTCTTTTTTTGGGTGCAGAAAAAATAACTTTTGCCACACTGTATGCTAATAAACATCCTCATTGACGGCAGTAGTTTTCAGTTGTTATGGAGATGGAGAAGTAACCTTAAGTACGTCCCAAAAGGCACGCAACAGAGTTCTCACTTATTCCGCCACTATTTCATCACGTACTCTTCAGCTGCGTAGGACCCGGCGTCCATCAAATGTCGTCTGAAGTGGGGACATAAGGGGCGTATTTTTGGAAGTCACCCTCTGGATGTGAACTGTGAAGTAACGACCCCCTAGCAATGCCTCTTGGCTCTATATACTCTGGAAATGTAATTGTAAAAAATCGTCACCTCGCGCCGTCCGTGGGATTTGTACTGAGTATAAGGGATGCATGCGTTTTCATGGAGCCGCATTAACTGTGAGATGTGCCCACCGTTCCTCCTCCCCCCGGCTCCCCTCTTTATGGTTTCTGTTAGCAAGCCAGAGCCCTGCAGCATGCAAGCCCGCCTTCATTGCAGGCTGAGTCACTGTGGATGTGTGGAAGCAGCTCTGCTTGGCACTCGGGAGCCCATTGACAATAGCTCTTGCTTAAGTCTAAAGAGCCTCTGCAGAGAGATGCTGCCTCTTGCTATCTCACAGCACCGAGGTGTGTTTGTGTGTTTGCCCTGCTGCGCCTCCCAGGCCTCTACCCAAACATTTGCACGTTGCCGTCCAGAGAATTGCTCCAAGCACAGCACATGCTAATGAGGGAATGCTAGCCAGCGTGGCTCTGAGGGCATGGAGCGAGCAAGGCTAAGGCTGTGCGTGTCGCTCTATATGTGCGTGTGTGGTTATACTAAATTATATACCAGGTGGTTCAGATCCAGAATGCCGAATGGCCAATGGCCATGCTGTATACCAGATCGTATACCACGGTTATCACATCACTTTCTGCTGCGGTAGTTGTGTTGGTGACCGTTTATCAGCGCAATAAGGCATGGAGGACTTTATGGTGCAATACAATGTTAGTGAAATACGTCACTGAACTATGAGCAAGTGGTTGGAAGCTCAGAAACTTCCCAGATGACTCCTTTATCCCAATATAGTCTACTCTGACCAGTGTTTTGTATGCCCTGCTGAGAACCAGTGCACTTTACATAGGGCGCAATTTGAGACTCAGTCCTGGTTTGACGAAGGGTGTGGATTCTGCTGTCCAGATCATGAACCACGGACCACTAACGCGGTACCTCCCTGTATGATGTTATGCACGTAGCCTGGATCCAGACCTGGTTCGCAACCACGCGTTACTGGACAGGATGTCACTGAGGCCTGGGACCAGGCTTGCTGAAATAGTCTCAGAAGAATGCCCCCTGGTGCTGTCCATAAATGTATTAATCATAATGCTCTATATAAATGTACTACTCCTGTCTTTATTCAAGTAGCCAGTGTGGTTTGAATCCTTATCCCATAATGTGAGGCCTTTTTCAACCACATCCATTGAGGCAGCTGTAGTCATAGGAAGTTGTGTTTTCTAATGAGGATCAACTGCAGTCTTGCATTTCTTACTATTTTAATTTTTTTCAGAAAAAGCCCCTGTCGGCCATTATTAAAGAAGTCTGTGAGGGGTAAGGAAATCTTGCATTGACTTTCCATGTCCCTTATAACCTTTAAGAAATGGTGTCTCGTCATGTGCTACATTTGAATAAAGGGCCCCTTAAGTGTGAGTGGTTTTCTCTGCTATTGAGAGATAAGTTGTTGTTTTTTTAATTCAAAGTTCAAACGTGTTGTTAACGGTTTTGCATTTTCTTTATCAGATGGTCTTTAGGGAACCACGAAAACTTTGCTCTGCAAAACGCTGATTCCACTAATTTCTACATCACAGAAAAGGTTGACATCTCCTCCTTTCTATTAATCAATGTTACAACTTTTACTGTCTGGCATGACATTACAATGTTCTCTCTCCTTGTTTCCACAGAATCGCAATGACATAAAGAACGGTTCTATTCTGCGACTGACAACATCTCCTGTAGGTTTGGGTTATGGACTGAAAAATATTGACATTCCTAGTTACACATCTGTTTCAGTGTGAATATTAATGTTTAATTCCAGTGTTAGCTGAAACTACTCATGGTGGGAAAAAATATAATTTCAGAAGAAACTGTCAGGTTGAATGATGTGATGAACATTGATTATGCTGTCGGCATCAAACTTGGCCATCCTTCCTGTTTTTAACAGGGGGTTGTTAGATGGCTACGTTCCAATTCTTCTCTTCTTCCCAAAGTGGGCATTTGTTCCCTTTCCTCCATGTCTGTAAAGGAAATGACTGGTAGTAACTTTACGGTTGGGAAACTCCCTCCAACCAATGCCTCCACTAATTCCATGCTTTTGGGTTTGTGGGAAGTAGTGAAGAAGTACACACTTCAGGAGAATCAAGATATTATTGGGACACACCCTGTCTGAGTGACTTACTGTGATCTTTATCATGAGAGCTTGAGTTAGTAATTATACAACTTATACAAGAAAAGGTATTTTTCTTGTGTAATTCTTGTAATATTGATAATTTCTGCCAATTTAAAGCAAACATTTTCTTAATTCCTTAAACACATTATTTCCTCCTGCAGGAAACCAAAATTATAGACATATTGCATTTGGCAGGACGGAGTCTCGACCCACAACCTTCAGCTCCACGATAATGGCCTTACCAATCGTACATTTTAATGATTATTTTTGCAAAGGATTAGTGATTATACACGAAAGAAATAATCCAATAATGTCTCTATCTGCCATATCAAATAAGAATTTTTAATCCCTTAAAAATAGTAGATTATAAATGTGGGTTTGGATCCGTGTTCCCTCTGAACCGGGCTTCACGGCCAAGACTGTCTGAAGAAATGCCAGGTCGTGGACACCCAGGATTAAACGTCTGCCCTGTTAGTTTGCTCTATATAGAATAGTGTGATCTTCCCTAATCACTTTCAAGTGTCCACGCAAGAGGTCAGCCGTTTGCTCTGTGCTCCCAGAAAAGTAGCGGGAGTATTGGTTGGGACCCTGGCCGTTACCTGTACTTGAGTGTGTTAATGTGCACCCATTGAAGTATTGACTGTGTAACACTCTGTTGGACAAAACTGTCTTGAATTCAGATTCAATGTAATCTCGATGTGCGAAAAAGTCACCGATCAAAATATTTGTCAGTGAATGTAATTATCGATTGGTTGGGTCTATGTGAGAAGACCCTGAAAAAAGAACCTTGAAAGGTAGAGAAGCCTAGTCTTAAACAAGTGCTTTCTGTTAATAGAAATCCATATTAGTTGTGTGTTGGAAGTTAAATCTTGCAATGCAACGTTGAGCTGGCCAAACTCACTTGATGTATCATGACTTAGCTGTCATAGAACTGTATTGTTCATGTACGACAGGCTTTACTTTAGTTTTAAAGCTGCCTGTTATAGAATTCCCAGCATTGTCTTACCTTACCTTACCTTACTGCAGTTATGGATGAAATCCAACATGTTGAAGCATACTCGTGGTATTTCTGCATGCTGTTTTCCCTTGTTTTCTTTATTATTCGTGAAAGCAGATTAGAATAGCGCCTTTCAAAAAAGCTAACCGGTTTCTAATTCTGTGTTTAACCCTGTGGTCTCCTGGCTGTGCCCATCACATTCCCTCCAGTCTCAGACAGCGGCCCAGCTCCACGAGAGGATACAGTCCTCCAGCATGGACGCCAAGCTGGAGGCCCTCAAGGATCTGGCCAACTCCTCCAGGGATGTCACGTTCGCCCAAGAGTTCATCAACCTGGATGGCATCTCGCTGCTCACCCAGATGGTGGAGAGTGGCACAGAGTACGTACTGCTCCTTTCTCTGTCTCCTCCTCCTCCTCCTCTCCTCCTTCATGACATCTCCGTCCTCCTTTCCCCCCCAGTGAGCTGATGTCAGTATTTGGAGGCTGAGGAGCGTTCTATACCCCCCAAGGTCACGGTTTTCTGTGCCGGGGTCAGTCCTAGGCCAACCCAGTCCTAGGCGTGTTGAGACAGCAGTCGTTAGGTCAATTTCTGGGGAACAGAAGCCCTTTGAGTTGCACTGTCCATCCTGAGAGGGTAGAGGCGAAAACAACGGACTCTCAAATGACAGTGTCCTCGCCAGCAAATAACGGACCTCATTGGCTAAACTATCCTAATACAGAGATTATTTGCAGACGTGTTTCCTTCTACCGAGAGGCCTGATTTAATAGTGCCAACTCTCTCTCTCTGAGGGCTGCACACCGCTTTACACCAGGCAGATTGTCCAAGGAATAGCTGAAATATTTCTCAGAACCTTGCACTGTCAGACATTCTGGCTGAGAGAAATGACCCGCTACAGATCTTTCACATCAAACTGTCCTCATCCAGAATTATTAATCCACTTTTATTATTATTTTTTGAACAGTTATTTCGTTGAATGTATAGAACGATTCATTTTGTTTGTGCCTTGTCCTCTCCCACCCGCTCCTTGCTCAACCTCCACGGTCAAAAACAATTCCTTACCGAGGGCCGAGTGACACCCTCCTGGATGGATTCTTTAAGGTCGCTCGTTACTTAAGCCAGGCTCTCCCCTAACCTGTCAAGTTTTAAACTGAAGTGGAAAAACAAAAAACCTGCATAAAGTTGGCCCCTCCCTGAAATCAGTCGGACTCTCACTGAATCTGCAACTGACCGTCTTGCTGGGCTTTGACCCGGGTCAGCCTGGCCGTGTCCCAAATAGCAGCCGTTCCCGACGTATGGCACTACTTTGAACAGGACCGGGAGAACCGAGTCCAGTATGTAGGGATTAGGTTGCCATTTGGCACGCAGGGGCTGTCTCTTTCTCAGCTGAAGGTCGCGGCGAGGTCAGGCAGCAGCATTCTGCTGAGCGGGAGCTTCTTCGTTGCGATGTTGACTGGAAGCCGGGGGGGGGGGGGCAGTGGGTGGCAGGTGGGAGAAGGCAGTGGGTAGGGGAGGGGTGTTAGTGTTGGGATTAAAACACACCGCCCAAAAAACAGAGGGGAGGTCGAGAAACACAGTGGAGGGAAGAAACACATACATTCTGTGCTAACTGTTACACCTACACCCGCCCCCCCCGCCCCAACTCGACCACCGGAAGTCTCTGGACACAGTATTGAATGGCTTAGAGGGAAAGTGGTCACACACCCTCACAGCACACAGACAGACAGACAGGACACAGACAGACAGACAGGACACAGACAGACAGACAGACAGACAGGACACAGACACGCAGGACACAGACACACAGGACACAGACACACACCATCCTCACCCCACACACCATTAGACGCGATCTGCCTGCTGCGGTTTCACCATGCTTGATTCATGCTACTGACACATGCCTAGGACATATGCACACGCCTTCTCCCAACGTATGGCACAGTGGAACTCCGTGTCATTCCGCCTATCGGGAAGAACTGTTTGTGTGTTTCATCATACAATAAAAAAAAAGACCCCCATTTCTGGGGGAGGGGGAGACCCAACACACGCTCTTTTCTTCATAACACACTGATGATGACCGGGAGCAAGTTCAAAGACTCACATTATCATGTAGTCTGTCTGTATTCATATGTCTTCATGCATATTAGTTTCCCTATTTAATGTTTGTCTTCATGTCCACATGGAGCCCTGGCCAACACCCACAATGCATTCTGTCACCCCGGGCCTCTTTACTTATGTTTAGACTAACCCCAGGGCAAGAGGTTGAAGCCAGGTGTGTGTGTTACTAGAATGAGCTTACAAACACTGATATATACACACACACACACACACACACACACATACACACACAAGTGCAATGTAAATATATACACATACGTATACACATTCCTATACACCATCCTCTCCGTTTCTGCCTACCAACAAGGATAATATAATTCTCTGTGCTTAGATCTAGGAGCATTCCTATCTGATACCACAGACTGGGGTATGACATCATTCTGTAGTAATGCAGGTTACTGTATCAGTGAAGGAGTCTAGCGCCCCCTATTGGTTAATTAATGAACAGACACTGTGTAGATGGATACTGTAGGCAGTAATCCCAGACAGTGGGTTCCCAAACGGTTTTGGCCCCAAGTAAAACACTTTTTAATTGGCACCATGAAAGCCTGTTGAACAGAGTGTTTGAAATGCATCCAGAGGGGGAAGTGGGAAGATTAGTAAAACATGAACACAAGATCAGACTGATTGTCTATACGTTTCTGTGTAGAGATGTGATGTTCTCCCACTATGACATACAGCACATCCAGATTTACCCGCAAACGGAGGTTTGATAGCTAAACCATGTTCTATCAAACAAATGCACTTTTTTCCTAAAGAGTATCTCTAAAAAAAAACATTTTCAAATTAGTGAAGTGACCGCAACATCATGAGAAGCTACTCTAAAATGTACAGTGCAACTTCAACTGGTGAACATTCCTGGAGAATTGTATTGATTTTCTAACAGGCTTTTTGTTCTGTTAAAAGGATCTAGTATTGGGTTTTTCAGATTTCTCCTGATCCAAGTCTAATTTAAAGTAAAGCTGATTGGTAGATGACAATTTGGCACTTCTCCGTTTGTTGTTGTGTTTGCAAGCAAAGGCCTTTCTGTATAGTAATTCTGTATCTCTAGATGGGGGAATTAATCCGTTTTCATTTCTTTCTCTTTTTTCTGTGCGCGTGTTCATTTGGTCAAATATGCTCTTGTATCACTATTCAGTACCTGACAGGTAGGCAAGATTTTCATGAAGGGTCGCAATTCCGGTACCATGAGCCAACTTAGTTTTTAACTCTGTATTATTTGCTGCCTTTCTCCACAGAATGTTTTTCCAAAAAAAAAACGCTATGATCATTTGGTATATCAGTCCAGGTGCCACAGTGAATTGCATTTATGCACGATTAAAAAATATTTCACACCTCAGCGTGCATGCGCTTGCGTAGACATGACGGCTCATTTTAACTGTAGAAAACTTTCACCTTTTTAAGGTGGCATTAAAACGGATGGTGAAAGAGAACCATTCAAAGTACCTTTGCACGTCGGCCTAAAACCTCTGTCTGTGGTTGAGTAAGCAAAACAGCACCCCCGTATAGCTACATTCAGGCACAATACGTGATTAATTTCCCTATGTAATGGTGCTGTTAGCCACCGACGACAGAGAGAGAAGCCACAAGATATCCAGTTGACGTTGATGATGACGTTCAAAGTTGACATGCGAGAGAGGTTAGTTTGAGTACAGTACAATACACCTATTCAGTTCTTAGTCGTCATGTTACGGATGGCTGTTTGTTAAAGTTACCGTGGGCCACAACGTGTGCGGGGCAGAAACGGCCTGCTCAGACGCTTGGTCTAAAATCTAGGCATCTTTCCGTTGTTGTGTGTCGTGGTAAAAGAAAAAGCGGTCAACGTTTAAGTATGTTATGTGGAGGGGCAAGGAGGTATTATTTTATACGGAAGCTATCTAGCAACAGGTGACACAAGATGACATTTTGTCCAAATGTTTACTTAAATTCAGTCGATGGATCTTCTTGTTTCTGGTCATCTGCTTTCCATTGTTGACGATCCTCCATAACGATCATGTGCATCCTGGTCAGGTACTGAAGCAGTCACTATCACGTTTAGGCGTTCCCTAGCCGAAGGGGCTTCAGGGTGATGTCCACCACCTGAAAGACCTCCACCGTCAGTAATACGGCAGTCAACATGTGAGTTGAGCTGCGTCCTCCGTCAGTGTTAACTGGTGCATCATTCGGATTATTGCAAAATAGTCAAAACAATAAATGAATTAGTCCTACAACTCCGTGGGGGAATACTCCAATATTGTAGCTCAGAAACAACACAGGCAGTTTTTCGTTTTGTTTCTTTCAAGGATAGACAGATTATAGTCCGACTTCCACAGCACCTACAGGTTTCCTCAGTGGTCCGTTCCCCTGGTATCAATCAGAACCAGGTGTAGATGCGCTGTAACTCTGGTCAAATGTTCGTTGATATTCACTCTAATGTATCACATTCATCAATATAGCAAGTCATGCTTGTGTTGTATTGTATTTGAGTTGGGGCTGTTAATCTCTGTTCTAATCCAGTCCACCTACATCATTTGCCCTTGACGAACTGGAAAGAAGTCCAGGCTCTGCAAGTCTCTGTGTGAACCAAATGATGGGCACAGCAATTGAGCGACACGCACGCACGCACACGCCTTGGGCAGTGTGTGCACTGTCTTACCCTAAACCCCACATCACTCCACTGTGACTTGAGCCCCATCTCCCGTGGTCAATGTGTTCTGCCCTGACGCCAAAGTTTTTCAAATCTTTGCAGACGCTATCAGAAACTACAGAAGATAATGAAGCCATGGTAAGACCACTTCCCTTCCCTTCACCAGTCAGACACCTGCCCTGGCTGGCTCTGTACTCTTCCCTCTAACCCAGCTGGCAACTGAGTCTGCATGATTAAGACTCAGGTTCTGGTGCTTCTATTACACTGATGGGGGAGAAATATGGCTGCCGTCGCTGGCTTTCGTCCTAAATAATCAGACCTGTTTGTTCTGTTAATTCCTTGGCGACGTCTCAAAATGGCACCCTCTTCGCTACGCGGATCACGGCGCCGGTCCAAAGCCGTGCGGCGGCGTAGGGATAGGGTGCCATGCAGGACGCAGGCCTCATGTACCATGTAACTGAATCAATGTTCTCATCTTTGCATGTTTTACTGGGTAACTTGTTGAGGTTCATGGGGAACTATAATCTAGCTCTCTTGTTTCACATGGGATGTCATTTTTGGGAACGCCACAGAAACGATCCGTGCCCGGCGAACTCACCGGCCAAGCGTAGAGATTGTTCCTTTGATTTCCCGGTGCTCCTTGAACCACTTGACCTTGTGTTTA
Organism: Esox lucius; assembly: GCF_011004845.1. Classification (NCBI taxonomy): domain Eukaryota; kingdom Metazoa; phylum Chordata; class Actinopteri; order Esociformes; family Esocidae; genus Esox; species Esox lucius. The sequence continues at coordinate 5,495,334 of NC_047578.1, read as the reverse complement.
GGGGTGTGTTCACGAGTGACCAAACTGAGGTAAACAAGGTGAAAGAGGTTGGGATCTGGCTGAAATTGTCCAATTACAAATGCCCGTTTGTAAAAAACAAAGTCTGTCGCAGAAGATTTTGCTACGGTTTTCACTACTGAATACATCCCATGTGACTTTCAATGTTGGGAGGTGAATGGATTTTTATCTCTCTCTCAGACAGTCCATTACACCCCTTTCATATTAATATTCTGCAGTTCGCTGCCCTAAACTTCATACATACTCACCTTTGTAGAGCCGTCATCATATAGTGTTTACATTTTTGGCATTTCAAGTCAGACGGCTTGTTCAGAGTTAACAGGTCTTATAAGAAGAGTAGAATACTTTTAGTAGAATCGTGCATTTGCAGCTAACATGAAAAACGCTGAACACAGCTAAATGTTAACTACTGCAGCTCCTGAAATTCCTAAGTACTAATAAATGTCTGAAATTTTAGCTCTGATGTTGCCTGTCAATTAATCAGTGTTGCCTTTCATGTGGTGTTGATCAACTAAATCTTAAATGTTTTGTGTAAAGGCCCTTTATAGTATAAACACTTCATATTCAATTTACAGTAGATCTTTTTTTTATTTATTTTTTACATGTTCGTGTAACTTATTTTAATGGATATGTTTGAATGTGGCATGTTCTGTTTATATATATATATATTTTTTAATTGAAGATTACTTTTCAGTCATATGTTGGAGGTAGCTGACTGGATATTAAGCACTATTGCATTCCTACAGAAGGGGGCAGTATTTTACAATGTTTTCCTCAGAACTTGATACCAAGAATGGTTTGTGTAAGGACTCATTCTGAAAATGTTTATATCAACAATCAGTTTACCATATGTAAATGTTCCTATTATCATTTTTTTCTGTGAAAAATGAATTTAAGCTATTCATGTGTTTAAAAAAAGATTTTTTATAATACATAATTTGACTACAGATTTAACCACTGGATTTAAATCATTCTATAACAATCTTCCAGGAAATGGCCCTCCTTGGATGTCAGCACACGTCTCTGCTGTTGCCAATGTAACTGCATGGGAATGATTCATGAATTAATGCTTTCCAGTTCCATGGCTCCGCGTCCCTGTGCTGGCTACTACTCACTGTCTTTCGCCCCATGCCCCCCCCCCCCCCCCCTTTTTTGTATCCTCAACGTACCCGGCTGTGGCTTCTAACTCCCTCTTTTCTCCTCGGCTCTTCTCCCTCGCTCCCCCCCTGCCCTCCTCCCCTTTCCCGGAGACCGGGGCTTTTGGCTGCTTTGTCGGGCCTAGCTGTGCGCGCGTTTGCCCCGCCGGTGGCAGAGTCGTTTCTATTGGCTGTCGTTGTTGTGTTTCAGTTTCGGCGACCTGCTGTCGTTCACGCTGACGGCGTTCGTGGAACTCATGGACCACGGCATAGTCTCCTGGGACACCTTCTCCGTCGCCTTCATCAAGAAGGTGACCGCCGTCTCCTTAGCAACCTTTTCTGTCGTCCTGCGCACGTGCAAAGGAACACAGCGTGGACGGGTTTGGGCCCGGGGGAAAAGCCCTTGGGATTGTGTTTTTGTCCGCATGCCGTATGCCCTGTGGAGACGTCCGACCGGCGTGTCCCTGCGAGTCTCCTCATGTGTTCTGAACGCCGGTCGTCTTGTGCTCTTGCAGATCGCGGGCTACGTGAACAAGTCGGCCATGGACACGGCCGTGCTGCAGCGCTCGCTGGCCATCCTGGAGTCCATGGTGCTCAACAGTCAGGACCTCTATCAGAAGGTGGCCCAGGAGATCACCATCGGGCAGCTCATTCCCCATCTACAGGGGTGAGGGGGAGGGGGAGAGAGAGAGGGAGGGTGGGAGGGGAGGGAGGGAGGGGCCAGACCACAGCCGTGTTGATCTGTGTTTTAGGTCTGATGAAGGGATTGGCTCACTGAACAACACTCAACTGGGGGAGGATTTGACGGCGGAGGTCTGGGACTGAATGCCTCATGCTTTAGAGGAGTGTTGACTTACTTGTCAGGTCCCCACCTGTAGTACCTATAGACTGTTTGTTTTTTTCCCTCAAATCTGAGGCCAAATTGATCCTAGATGAGCCAAACTTTTGGTCCAAACTAGGCAGGGACGTTATGTTACAGTAGGCAGTGCCCCCGAACACTGCTGGTCTTCATTCTGATCAGGGACACATTTAGATCCTGGATACCAGATTAATGTTATTAACTACCATTAACTACCAGGTAGAACCAGCAGTCCTCCTGGTGATCCTGTCTATTCTGGTGAAGGAAAAGCCCTGGTGTCTCTGGTGGAAAACAGACCAGCGACAAACATACCCCTTCTGTGCCCTAAATATCACCCTAACCCCTGTGTAGTACACTACACTTGAACAGGGCTGTATTCAGAAGTGACACATGGAATAGTGTGCCGGCTGGAATTCAGTGGTGTGTTTCACCTTCAGTGTATAAAGAGTCCTGTTGGGTGAAGCTGACCGACATTGTTCTCTGTTGTGGACTGTGAAGATAGCCTGGGTGACCGTCATTGTCCTCTGCTGTACACTGATGATAGCCTGGGTGTCATTATTCACTGTCGTGTCCCTGTGTCATTATCTGTCTCCAAATTCCAGGACTGATCAGGACATTCAGACCTACACCATCGCTGTCATTAATGCCTTGTTCCTCAAGGCCCCAGAGGAGAAGAGACAGGTTGGCTACACACATACGCCAAGCATCCCCGCTCACACACAAATGCACATTATTACTCCTAAACGCTCACACACACACACACACACACACACTCACATGCGTGCTTTTCTCTTATTATGGGTAGCGTTGTGTACTGTATGTGTGTGGATAGAAGGCAGAATGAGTTATGGCCCTGGAAGAGGGGGAAGGCCGATTCAGATTCATCAGCGAGAGAGAGAGGGTTCAATCCCATCTCCCCACTGCTGACGGGCATGATGGATTGGACTGAAACAACGCCCACAGGATATGTCGTGCACGGCTGACAGCGGTTGGGGGGGGGCGGAACGCTCTGTGTAGGGGACAGAGCGCTTTGTTGATGGGTGTGTCCCTGTCTGACCGCAGTGACACCTTCGCCCTAAATAGGGCATGAATACATGCTGGAGTGCTCTGCTCTGAGGGCTGACCTCGTCGACCTCTGAGACAATCAGGCCTGGACCTACCCAGCAGAGTGGGACTGTTAACAGTGCCCAAGACAACACGCTTCCCATCCTCAGCAGCAGAGCACGGAACAATCCTCCTTACAGTCGCCAAAGCTCGCCTTTCTCTTTAACACCCTCCTTTCGTTTCTTTCTTCATAAGTCCGGGCAGGGATTGAGCCGAGGGCAACCACTGTGGCAGATGGACACCACAGAAGGAACTGGTGGAACGTTCATAACTGTCCTGAATAGGCAATTCTGAATGTTCAAAAGGCAGCATTCGTCATTTTAAAACATTTGGGAACGTGTTAGCATTATAGATCTTACGAGGCATTGCAATGTCTTCCGTTTACAGTTATGATAATTTAGAGACCGTAATAATGCATTCATAAAGATGAGGTTTTTTATGCGTTATTCCCTGTTGAGGTTAATTGCTCCAGGCGTGGTGCAGTTCTAATGGAAGAGCAAGGCATTTGCAATGTCAGGCTTATGGATTACTATGAAATAAGGATGTTTACATTCAGTACTGTAAATCATAGCATGATGTATACATTCAGTACTGTAAATCATAGTATGATGTATACATTCCATACTGAAAATCATAGTATAATGTATACATTCAGTACTGTAAATCATAGCATGATGTATACATTCAGTACTGTAAATCATAGCATGATGTATACATTCAGTACTGTAAATCATAGTATAATGTATACATTCAGTACTGTAAATCATAGTATGATGTATACATTCCATACTGTAAATCACTCGGGAGAGGTGTGCCTGCTTCATGGAGTGGGAGGGAGGGAGGGAGGGAGGGAGAAACCTGCCGCCAAACATAGCTATCAAAACCATGTTCAGGTAACGTCTCTCCATTTTGCCATGGTCTGCCTTGTTTGAACGCCACTAACAAATGTACCTTGCTGCCTTCTATCAATCTCTTCCCCTCTCTACAACCTCCACTACCCCCACCCCCCCCCACACACACCCCCACACACACCCCCAATCTGTCTGACTCTTCTGTCTGTGTCTGACTCTTTCCTCACTGCACTCGTAATGGTAGTTTGATGAGAGAAGTATGAACATCCTTGATTGTCCTCTGACAGTAAGTGTGCTTTGATTAGCCGCGTTTTGTAGCCTGTAGACCATTTAAGAGTGCCATTAAATCGGCCTGCCTTATATCAACCGCTGCTGGCTGGGAGATCTAGCTAGGAAAATTTGACGCTCTGTCCGGGGCGCTTACGGTGTCTCCAAGAAGAACATAGTTCTTCTTTTTGCTCACAATCCGCTCTTATTTTGATGTAGTGCTCCCTGAAAACAGATCGTGTCCTGTGTAACTGTTGTTTACCTCATAAGTTTTCTTTCTTCCTCCCCTCCACACTCATAACACCTCTCCCTTTCTCTCGCTCTTATCTTTCTCTGTTCATCTCTTTTTCCATCTCTCTCTTTCCCACTCCTCTGTTCCCCTCCATCTCTCTCTCCTCCTCTCCTCCTCTCCTCCTCTTCATATATATATAGGAGATGGCCCACATTCTAGCCCAGAAACAGCTGCGTTCCATCATACTAAGCGTAAGTGTCCTTTCATGAGTTCATCTTCTGCATCATGTTTGTCACACGTTCCTCTCGTTTTTATTCTGTCAAAATCTGTTTTACTCGCTCCCTCTGTTTTACACTCTTTCACTCCCTGTGTTTTACACTCTTTCACTCCCTGTGTTTTACACTCTTTCACTCCCTGTGTTTTACACTCTTTCACTCCCTGTCTTTTACACTCTCACTCTTTCACTGTCTCTCTCTTGCTAATTCTCCTTTTCCACTCTCCTTTCCTGTTTTCATTGTTTCCCTCATTCTGTTGGTCGATGTTCTTGTCCATTACTCTTTTTGTTTTTTCTTCACATTGTCTCTCTTTCTCTCTCTCTCTCTTTGTCAAAATGTTTCCTCCCTCTCTAGAATGTGATCAGAAGCCCTAAACCAATCAATGACGAGATGGCCCACCAGCTTTACGTGCTGCAGGTCCTGACCTTTAACCTTTTAGAGGACCGCATGATGACCAAAATGGATCCCCAGGACCAGGTAAAACCACTCAACGGTCAGCTATGCATCGACTCCCATCGGCCTCATACAGTAGTAATCGCGGTGAAATACGAACGTTATTTTTGGTTGCCTTTCGCGTCTTCATGCATAAGGA
>NC_047578.1:5470000-5487500 GCF_011004845.1 Esox lucius | reverse complement strand
AGAATTGCCTCTAGTACTGGAGAAGGAAGCTGCTGGTAGAATGCCAAACGTTGCTAATGCGCTTTGTTAAATGTGCTAAGCAGGCCTTCGTCTGGCAGCTGTCTGATGAGGCTACATTCCCTTGTTTGTCCCGGTAATTGAAGGTGCATGCGCGCGTGCGCACACGCGCGCTCACATTAAAAGGAAGGCGTCTTCCTAACATTTAACCAGAGAGCAGAACCACAGTGAGAGCACCATAGAGATGGGATAACCACCGGAGATACTAACATGGTACCATAGAGATGGGATAAATACCAGGGTAACTTACTGTTACTTCATTATTTCCAGTGGCCTCACAGTGTGTTTAACTGGATTAGTACTGTAGGTCAAGGGTCAAAGGGTTTGGGTTTATAATATGTTTTACTTGAGCTGCTTGGAGTTGCAGTGGAACACTTCTTGTGTTTTTGAAAATGTTCTTGGATTGATTGACTGAGTAACTTCCTGTCCTTGTTCTAGATTGTTTTGGAGAACAGCAGTCGTGAGGACAAGCACGAGTGTCCATTTGGCCGCAGCAGCATTGAGTTGACCAAGATGCTGTGTGAGATCCTCAAAGTGGGAGAGCTGCGTAAGTCTTAAGTGTTATCAACTACCAAGCAATAGTCTTTACAGTTATCAACTACCAAGCAATAGTCTTTACTGTTATCAACTACCAAGCAATAGTCTTTACTGTTATCAACTACCAAGCAATAGTCTTTCTTTACTTTTATCAACAGATAATCCAGACAGTTCTGGAATTCTTAAACATTTACCAGTTCGTTGCTTGGAGACATTTTGCTGCAGTGTTAGTTAATGTTTCTAAGTGTAGCTCCAAAAGCCTTGTGCTCTCACCTCAATGAGAAGAGCTCTCTTTATTGACATCTAACCCTAATGTATGTGCAAGGAATGGTGTACGAAACCACCTTTATATTAGGAGTGTTAAAAGCAGCATTATTGCCTGTTTTTGCATTTAGCCGAGTGATTCAGACAGAGAAGCAACCTCTGGAGCATTTTCCCTCTTAATCAGAGTTGCTGTAGGGTAAACTGTCCCCTGTGGTGAAGATAAAAGGAGCTATTATACTTTGTAATTGTGCCGGAGTTCATCAATTAGTGATTAATTAGGGGCCCTTTTGACAGTGAAAATTGCCTTTATTTTACATAATTTACATAACAATTAAGTTTACATTGGCAGTGTACCACAACGCCCTGAAATGCTTAACTGCAACTAAAGATTTGAACAGTAAGAAGTGATGTGAATTCAAACGAACTGGTTTTTAATACAAGTTATGAATTGGTTGTTTCAAATCCTGAGTGATGATTGGCTGATTGTATATGAGACCATATAATCACCTTTATTGTCATTGGACGGTACAAGTACAGAACAACGAAATGCAGTCAGCATCTAACCAGAAGTGCAAATAGAAGAGGGCAGAAACAAGTATCAAGGATGCATGTTTTGAGTGGAATGTATAGATGTGCAATGAATGCAAATCTGGTACAATAGCAATTATAAATGTGCAATGAAGGCAAATAGAGGAAGGCAAAAGTATTAGGTTTAGTGGATGTTACACAAGGATAATAGTTGTTTGGGCACAACTGGCAACTAATCACTATTTCATACTGCTCTGCTTTTTACTGCTCTCCTTCCGAAAGTCTCTGGCAAGCTTTGACCTTGACTGTCATGTACGTTTCTCACCAGCCTGATGTACTTTAGCTCTGCGCTTTAATACACTTTATTCTCTGGAGATTAGAACCACCATAAATATTGATGACCAGGAAATGGATCACCTCCAGAAGTGTGTGGCCTCGAGCGCTGGGGTCCATTCCATTTTAAAGGTGTGTCATTTTAGGTGGCTAGTGGCAGTTTTTAATTGATTGATTTATTAATCACTAATTAATAAGATGCCTTTAATCTTTAATTAGGAGTATTTCTTCCCTTGATTGCATTAATTTAAATTTCCTTGTTTCACGTCAAAAGATGAAAAAGAAAGCCGTGGCTAAAGTCAGCTCATGTCTATAATAGCTGTTTAAAGACAACTGTAACATTGAATGTAGTAATATAGTGAAATGCCCCTTTAAGATCCTTTTGGGAATCTGGCTGCTGGCCTTTAAATAATTCAAAGGTGCAAGGGACATACTATGACGAAACCCTACACTGAGACACCGAAACCCTACACTGAGACACCGAAACCCTACACTGAGACACCGAAACCCTACACTGAGACACCGAAACCCTACACTGAGACACCCGAAACCCTACACTGAGACACCCGAAACCCTACACTGAGACACCCGAAACCTACACTGAGACACCCCCAAACCTACACTGAGACACCCCCAAACCTACACTGAGACACCCCCAAACCTACACTGAGACACCCCCAAACCTACACTGAGACACCCCCAAACCCTACACTGAGACACCCCCAAACCCTACACTGAGACACCCCCAAACCTACACTGAGACACCCCCAAACCCTACACTGAGACACCCCCAAACCCTACACTGAGACACCCCCAAACCCTACACTGAGACACCCCCAAACCCTACACTGAGACACCCCCAAACCCTACAATGAGACACCCCAAAACCCTACACCCAGATACCAAAACCTCCTTACGTGATCTTTTTAATGGATGTAAGTCCTTATTATCTTGTAACGGTCTGCCTTATAAAATAGGGAAAAAGAAGAAACCGTCTGCGTTTGTGTGGAGGAGACGTCAAAGCCACAGCCTCTTCTCTTCACACACATCCGTTTGCTGGATAAAGATAGAAAGACGATAAGAAATTAATCTCTCTGCCAACCGTGACAATTTTTTTTCCTTGGATCATTTACTCTCTTTTGCCGCTGTGAAATGCTAATATAACTTTGGCGGGTCGTGGGACTTCTTGGTTTCCCGTCTACCCAGGCTAATCACACAGGGTTCTGCCAGTGCTTGGGGCGTCTTTAGGCTTTATATATATATATATATATATATATATATATATATTTTTTTTTTTTTTTGTGAATTGTTTTTCTATCCCCTCTCTTCTCGCTCTTTCGTTGGTCTAAATGGCACCTTATCCTCTAAAGTGCTCTACTTTACACTAGGGGTCATTGCTTCTTTATCAAAACAAGTACACTTCAGGGAACAGACTCCTGTTTGGGATCACCTTCGCTCGAATGCTGTGGTGTGATTCAACCCTGGCGTGACAGTCTTCCTCCCACAACAACAACAAAATCCACAGCAGAGAAGATTGCTTGGCCGGAGCTTCCGACGAAGCTTGGGGAACCGTTTTTTCCCGGGGACCGTGGGCGAGCTGGAGTGTGGCAGGAAGCCGGGCAGCCATTTCGCTTTCTGTTCCACTCCGAGATACTTCCACCACTGCTGCCGTGAATAGATATCAGTTTGACATTTCCCTCGTCTGGATTTCTGTGTTTTCATGCAGACGCGGAGAGGAATGGATGTTGCTTGTTTGGGCTGGCTGGCTGGCTGGGGGTGTGTGTGTGTGTGTGTGTGTGTGTGCGTGTGCGCTATGTTTTCATGCAGACATGGAGAGGAATGGATGTTGCTTGTTTGGGCTGGCTGGCTGGCTGGGGGTGTGTGTGTGTGTGTGTGTGTGTGTGCGTGTGCGCTATGTTTTCATGCAGACATGGAGAGGAATGGATGTGGCTGGCTGGCGGGCTGGTTGGCCGGGGATCTGTCTGTGTGTGTGTGTGTGTGTGTGTGTGTGTGTGCGCGCGCGCTATGTTTTCATGCAGACACGGAGAGGAATGGATGTTGCGTGCGTTCGTGCTTCTCGGCTCTGTTCATTATTCATGTCCCCGTCCAGGTGCCCCCACCCTCTCCACTACCCAGCACAGATCTTAAAATGTCTTCTGTTCTCCGCCTCGGCCTTTACCCCGGAACTGGACTTACTGGAACCCACGTTGCTCTCACCAGTGGGCCCATGCCCTCCAGTGGGCCCATGCCCTCCAGTGGCAGCCCTGTCCCCCTCGTGCTTCCTTTCTCCCTCTCGGTCGCGGTTCCTTTATTAAAAAAGAGCCACGTAATATTTATGAACTTATTTAGAACAGTGCGGACGGCGGCGCAGTGAGGAACGAGCTTGTTACTGATTCATGGCGTTCACCCCCCCCCCTCCCCCTCCCCCTCCCCCTCCCCAAGATGTATGAGCTAGGAGGGGAGTGACCTTGTCCACACCGGCACCTGGGCCAGGATGATGTCCAGATCTGTGCTGTGGAACGGCACATTGGACCTTAGGGTCAGAGGTCACCATGAATGGACTTTTTGCGCTATAAAGGCTGTGCTTCCAGCTGCTCGGCGTTGTGCGTCTGTGATGTACGACATTGGCTGGAATGTGAGCAACGCTCCTGTGCGTAGAGATTGCCGAGATGCGAGATCGAGTTAACAGCAGTGGGTTTGTCCGACTGATGTTGTTGCTGTCCGGTTACACAAAACAGTCGTGGTTGTTTAAAAAACAGAATTGTTTTACTCTTACTGAAAAACAGAAAACTAAATGTGCTCATGAAACATTCAAACTGTGAATGAAATGTGCAAATCGTCTATATATTTGATTCTACAACTTCTGAGAATTCTAACATTCTAACATTGGCTTAAAGGAGCGATCCTGTTTGAAGTGACTACTTAATCTTGTGCTTTTAGCCAGTAAATCCCCTCATTGATCTTCTGGGAATCACTGCTGAGGAGGATGTGACTAAAGGGGTGGAAGGAATAAAATTGAAGATTATCTACATTTTCTAAAGAGGTTTATCTTCCCTCTTAGCCTCAAGCTCTGAAGTGTATTTGTCGTATAGAGGCTACATGGTATCAACCATCCTAAGACATGCCTACATTGCAGTTCCCCTCCCAATAAAACATCTATTTAAAATGATGAAAGATAATAAAACGAGAATATAAAGTAAATCAGTACGGTTAAATAGTATTCCCCAAAAAGAAAAATCTTAAGTGATTTTGCTGGTGAAAGAGGTACAGACTAATCCTATCCACCCCTGTCCTCCATGCATGTGGACCTTTCTTGGTTCCTCTCTAGGTTTCTTTCTAGGTTCATGCTTTCTAGGGAGTTATTGGATACATGTAAGGAGAAACGATGCTAACCGCTCTGACTATGCTGTCGACAGACTCCGTTGTTCTAGCAGGCTGGCTAATGTGAGCCTGTTGTCGATCTCATCACTTGGCAGAACTGGGGAACACCAAAACCCCTGTACGCTCATTACTAGCTGGTTTTAGACCTCACCGGCACCAACCCCAGATTTGCCGTTATGTTGGTGGCCCTGCCCCCTGGAAAACAATGTACGATCGCCGGCTGATTCTTTCGTTGAATAGGTCATTTGACAAGATAGCAAATATTGTTTCTTTTCCGCTGCTATTGTGGTGAGATCAGGTATAACATCAAATGAAATATGTATAGCTCCTGTTCACTGCTCCGCTTTGTTAACAAAACACACTGACAATATGATCGATCACACACGCTGTTTTGTTAATGGCTGCAGCATCTGTTTTCTAAGACAGGAAGTAGAGAAGTGTTGGTTTTGTGTGTTTGAGAATTAACATTTTCACTTTTTAATGCTCTGGGCAGATATTGGAACTAGGATATAATAAACGGGGGTTCATTTACATGAACATAATAATTTAATTTATCTACGCCTCTGTATTCAGTATTGCTGTTTCAGAAGAAAACAAGTGGGATATTTACTGAAGAAGAAGAAGAAGAAGAATTCGATTTAGCTGCCTCATATTTCAGAACCGGACCAGGTCTATAATATGTCTGTGTATTTGTTTAAGTAAGAATACAATTATTTCTTTCCACGTCTGTATCTGGGCGCATGGTCAGATGAGGCATAAATAGATTGTTTTATTTCATGAGAATAATAACATTTCCCTGGAGATTATTTTCTGTATCCAACCAATAGCTGTCAGGCAGGATGGATGTCACATGGGAGGGCGCGTGTTCTTGTGTGCTGCAAAGGAAAGAGGTGGAGGGGTGGGGCCACTCCCAGATCTCCGCTGTGGTTGGTGGTCTGATGTGTTTCACCACGCTGGGGTACCTCCCCACACTGGTCTCTCTGAGTGTCCGGTCACCTTCTCTGCCACTAATGCCTCCTGACCAGCGTTCCAACGTGCACTGTTCTCCCCACGATCATAGTGTGTAGGTACTACCTGTTTGATGAAATAGGTAGGCGAGGTACATTCATAACGAGGCTCCAGAAGGTGCTGAAACCCACACACACACACACACACGTCTATTGCTTTTGTCATTTCTTTAGCCCGATCAGACTGATTGGTCCTCGTGTTTGAGGTGTTATGCAGCTGCGAATTTCGTCAAACACTGGCGACATACGGTTGACGTTTTACCAACATCTGTCTGACCGTCGCCGTATTAGTCTACTGGAACGCCAAAATGCTTCCAAGCTTTAAATGAAGCTGGAGGATTCTACGATGTTGGTTTATCAATACTACCACTTTGTGTCGGAGTAGCTTTTCCTCCTCAGGGAACCGCTCACAAAACAACAGCTAGAAAAACACTGTCTTTTTTAATAATTTAGAATAGGCTATGACTTTCGCGGAGTCTGTCGTTTTAAAGAGGTATTCAACGCAGCATAACGAGCTGTTTTAATGCATTTCTTTACATGCATTTTTTGGGGGTTTACATGCAAACTGGGAAGATCCCCCGTACCTCTGTGGTTATGAATCCCCTCAGCCGTTATCCCGTCATTACAGTGGAAACCGTTGTGTTGATTACCTTGTGAATAGAAACCATTAAAAACATCCAGTTGAGTTAATTATCATAGGAATTTAAATCCAACTGTTCACCATTAAGAACATCCAGTTGAGTTAATTATCATAGGAATTTAAATCCAACTGTTCACCATTAAAAACATCCAGTTGAGTTAATTATCATAGGAATTTAAATCCAACTGTTCACCATTTAAAAACATCCAGTTGTGCTGTTCACTTTGTCCAAGTAGCAAATGTACACTACTTCTAATCAGCATTAGCTTCCAGTTGACTCGTACTGTTTTGACTGAGGACAGTTTTAATCTGGTCTACCTGAACCCAGGCTATGAGAGAACCTGTTATTGTCTTGGCATTCTCCTGTCGGTGTGTGGGGTTCTGACACAGACTGGCCATGAAAGGTGTTGCTGACGCTGCCGCTCGCTTTCTCTCACACACACACACACACACACACACACACACACACACACACAGTCCCCTTGTCGCAGGTGGAATTGGTCTGCTGGTCTGGTAGTTGGAGTGTGGGTGACACCTTTTCAGTGTGTATTCATCATGTTGGCTCCCTCGTCCAAGGTGACTCTCCTCTAGTTGGTCCCCTGCCACCCTGAGCCCGCACCCCCCCCCCCCCCCTCGCTGCCCCACTCTCCACTCCAGCCCACTCGCATTCATCTCATCAGGCTCCGACAGATGTCAAGCAGGCTCTCTGCCTGCAGGTCCAACACGCGCTCTAACCCTGCCTCTCGATATCTGCTCCTCACTCTCCCTCTCTCACCAGAGACACACACACACACACATGCGCGCACACACACAAAACTTCTCTGTCTCCCTCCCACCGGCTGTCCCCTCCCTGTCCCCTCCCCCTCTCTCACTACTCCGCCGTGGGTCTCTCTTCTCTGTTTTCTCGCCCGTGAGTGGTAATCTGTGTGGTTAGTTCCCTGCTCCGTCCTTCAGCTCTGCGCTCTAATTGGCTGCGGCCGGAGAGGCGTCAACATTCAGATGCCCTCAGAAGATCTCCGGAGATCTGGGGACACGGGATGGGTGGTGTCACTGGACTCCCCCAGAGCCGGTTAACACCCTGTGGGTGGTGGTACATGTGGTCGACTGACTGGTGTCTGTCTGGCAAAGGAGTCATTTGGAGTTTATTGGTCCCTGAGACGGGGGGGGGGGGGCAACATTAACTTGCACTAGGGTGACATTTGGAAGGTCTGCTGCTGCTGTCATGGTGGTTAGTGAGAAGAGGGCCGGACACACACAGTGCCGGAGCGGACCAGATGGCGTGTCCTTGCTCAGACCCCGGACTTACCCCCGCAGTCCCATCTGGTCGGGACGCCTGGGGAGGACTTGTCCTGTCCATCTGCACCCACTGGCCAACTATGACACGCTGTGCTGTAATCACGCCGTGATGCAATCATTGCTTATATAGATGATGAGAGGGTGTTAGGGAAGTGTGTGTGTGTGTGTGAGAGTGTGTGTGCATCTGTGCGTGTGAGCCATATCCCCTTTTTGGACTCTCTCTCAGTCTCCCTTTTGTTATTCATGTAACTAGACACAAGGCTTGTCCTGTGGTCTTTCACAGTGGTGTTTAAAATGACCTCATTTTCTCAGCCTGTGCACAGAGTTGCTGCGGTTTCTCTCTTAATCTTGTTATGCAGTATACAACTCCTAACATTTACAGATTTTAACTGCAGAGTGCCCCCCCCCCCCCCCCCCCACAACTACGCGAGCGCAAATCAAAATATTAGGCAGAATTCTGAACTGATACGGGTCGGGGAGAACGGGAGGACGATTAAAGGGCCATCTTTTGACCATATTTGCCAGGGATGGCAGAAACCTGGTGAAATTGTGTAGTGAATGTCTGCCTTTGGGGAGGAGAGACTGGCACTGATCCATTTGCATGTATCAAGTGGGGTCAGATGAGCAATGGCTCTACTTGGATTAAGGTCAGTCTAATGTATTTCAGACTGAGAATACAGAACCTCGTTTGGGCTTTTATACAACTCTTTCAATCCCTGCACATCCTCGCCGTCTGGCAGAGTGTAGCCGTGTCCTGGCAGAGTGTAGCCGTGTCCTGGCAGAGTGTAGCCGTGTCCTGGCAGAGTGTAGCCGTGTCCTGGCAGAGTGTAGCCGTGTCCTGGCAGAGTGTAGCCGTGTCCTGGCAGAGTGTAGCCGTGTCCTGGCAGAGTGTAGCCGTGTCCTGGCAGAGTGTAGCCGTGTCCTGGCAGAGTGTAGCCGTGTCCTGGCAGAGTGTAGCCGTGTCCTGGCAGAGCGTAGCCGTGTCCTGGCAGAGCGTAGCCGTGTCCTGGCAGAGCGTAGCCGTGTCCTGGCAGAGCGTAGCCGTGTCCTGGCAGAGCGTAGCCGTGTCCTGGCAGAGCGTAGCCGTGTCCTGGCAGAGCGTAGCCGTGTCCTGGCAGAGCGTAGCCGTGTCCTGGCAGAGCGTAGCCGTGTCCTGGCAGAGCGTAGCCGTGTCCTGGCAGAGCGTAGCCGTGTCCTGGCAGAGTTTGGTCTGTAGGATTTAAATTGTTGTTCACATAGTACTCTGGCGATTCTGTAATTCCTGTTATGCAATGTGAAGATATAGAAGACATTTGCTTTTTTCTGTTGTCATCTTGTGATTTGTATAAAGGGTTTTACGGACCGAGGATTTGGGTGTGGCCGTGACCTGTGCCAAATGGCCCCATCACTCCTCATTGTGTTCCTTTTGTCACTGCATTGCATCCAGGCATGTAGAACCACCTGGATTTCAATCTATCTCTCTGTCTCTCTTCAATTATTTGTTTGGTATGGGAGAATTGTTTGTCAGATTAAATATTTATAGCTTTTAAATTTCTACGATTAAATCATTAACCATTTGGGAGAAGTTACCCTAGTCGCAGAGTAGCAGTGTGAATAACACAACAGTAGAGAGGCAAAAACACGAAAATGTTAGGTTGCTCTGGCTCCAAATAAATGTTGTAACTATGTTATGACCATGTTATGAACATGCCAGGGCCTGTCACTTCAGGTGTTCTGATCATGGTAATGGTGTCTAGGATATAATGGTAACGTAAGTTCAGATAGGAAAATAATTGTGTAGAACATGGTTTGGTTTTCACATGAATGCATACGCCCCCGGGTTCAGATCAACGCAGCCACCGTGACCTAGCATTGTGAGACCCAGTCAGAAACAAGCCTGACATTTATTTCAATTCTCCGTCCTTCACTCACTCCACTCAGCCCATCAGGGAACTCCCCCAGGGTGGAACTCATCCCTCACCCCTTCTCATCCTCCGCCAGTCAGGGAAAGAGACGGATGAGGTGATGTCTTTTTTTCCGTCACCTCATTCCGTCCCTCAAGTCGACACGTGTCCTCCTGTCCGGCAATCAGACGGTGTGGCGTGTGGGCCGGCTGATGTACGTTGAGCGCCGCGTTCTTTCTCTGGGAATCATCCAAATCCTGGTAGCAGCGTGCCGCGGCCCCACCCGTTCTGACCAGCTTCAGAGCCCCTGAGGGCATCATTCATTATGCTGTGTAGTTTCCCCATTCTGCCGACGTTACTCCGTGGCCTCGGTTTGTGCGCGGACCCCCCCGCTGCTATTGCTCAAGGCCTTATATATATATATATATATATATATATATATATATATATATATATATATATAAACGACATCTCCTCTCCGACTGCCTTGCACTCGAGACGCATCTTCAATCAGCCCTGAAAGACGGTGGTAGGGAGGCGGGAGTGCTGCTATGGAACGCCAAGCCCTCGTCATCCGTCGTCCTGCTAATCGCCGCGGCGACCCTCCCAACGAAGCTCTTCTCACTGAGGCGCCGACGGTGTGAGATGCCAACGAGCAGAAGGACCTCCAGCATCCTGAAAGCTTGAACCAAGTCCTCCTTCCTTATCGTTTCAAACATTACGTCAGCGGTTAATCAAATGTCTTGCGGCACGATTATTTCCCCGTCGGTAGAACAGATTGCGGTGGCAATATTGCCAGGAATATGTAGATGCACTGAGCTGAGGCACCATATTTTACAGTGGGCGGTTTGTGATGAATCCGTTAACCCAATAAGCACTGTGATTTCTCCCTCCTAGTGTCGGTAATACACTTTAATGTAAGTTCCCTCAGGAAATGGTTCGATTGGCTCTTTGGCCGCACGACACACAGATCGCTTGGCAGAGGACAGGAGCAGAAACGTGGGAGGAAAGAGGTGAGAAAGGAGTAGAATCGAGGGAGGTGAAGCTGGAGAAACACAGAGCCTGTGCTTTTTAATCTCCACGGGAGGCCTCCCTTGGGAGTCGTGCAGTATTCACACCGCTTCGTCTCCACACACATCACAGGCGAAGAGGACGTTGCCTGCGGCCTCCCTGTGTGTGTGTGTGTGTGTGTGTTTGCTTCACATTCTGGCTTCATCCAAAAACCTTCCAAATGAAGAGTGTGTTTGACGTGTGTGTTAATAATCAAGCAGGTTAGAAAAATTACCCAAGATTTTTGTCTCCCCTAGTGCCTTATGCTATACATGACATCAGAGCTCTGTGGCGGTATAATAACATGTTTTACGTTACGTCAGAGCTCTGTGGCTGAATAATAACATGTTATACGTGACGCCAGATCTCTGTGGCTGAATAATAACACGTTATACGTGACGTCAGAGCTCTGTGGCTGAATAATAACATGTTATACGTGGCGTCAGAGCTCTGTGGCTGAATAATAACATGTTATACGTGGCGTCAGAGCTCTGTGGCTGAATAATAACACGTTATACGTGACGTCAGAGCTCTGTGGCTGAATAATAACATGTTATACGTGGCGTCAGAGCTCTGTGGCTGAATAATAACACGTTATACGTGACGTCAGAGCTCTGTGGCTGAATAATAACATGTTATACGTGGCGTCAGTGTTCAGTGGCTGCATTGGGACATGTTACACCTGTGATCTGTCAATCCGCTTTCCTGAATGCTTTGGAATTATGCTCAGTTTTTTAATGGTCACTTCTTGGGATTGCATAAACAACAGCCGTAATTGTGTGATGGCAGTGGGGCAGTGTCCCTCCACCCTTCATGATGTTCCTGTACTCAACTGTAACCAGCTTCCTAGTTCACCAGTGGGGCAGACTGTGTATATATATTTAGCTCCTGTCTGGCCACATTGGGGATCTCTGTCCTGATGGTTTGCTCACACTTTATTCGTGTGGTTCATCTGTAAGTACCTGATCTTTGCCCCCAGGTTATTGCACACAGCGTACCGTCCATTTGAAGTTTGCCCTCAGGTAGAGACTGAATCCTATTCGATTTTAGCGATTTGAAATAATTTTCTGACGTTTGATCTTGGGAATGAACGGTTTTAGATCCAGTTTAGACTGGGCCCCATGTCAATATCAGACTACAGCTTGAGCCAGCCACTTCACAGTACCAGATTATTGCCTACAGCACTTTTTGATGATAATAAAGAAGTTTCAAGAGGCACGAACTGCCTTGTTATAACGTAAGTTGGTGCTAGTCAGACAACTTGGCTGCACCCACACCGCTGTCCCACTGCAACGTTACAAGTCAGTGATTTGACCTTGTGTGCACAAAAAATTATTGTTCAGTAAACTAAGCCAGGTGTACTAGGACCTCTACAGTACCTCAGGAGACGTCACGTACTGTTACAGTGCCTCAGGAGACGTCACGTACTGTTACAGTGCCTCAGGAGACGTCACGTACTGTTACAGTGCCTCAGGAGACGTCACGTACTGTTACAGTGCCTCAGGAGACGTCACGTACTATAGATAGTAAGCATTATGGTAACATGTATAGAAAGGGTTTGCTAATCTGTTCCGTGCTAGACGAGGCCTTGGATTAATAACCGTAGAGGACAGGAGGATGGAGTTGTGCCTTATTTGTTTTCATAACATTCGAGATTAATTATGAATTAGTATTGTAAAGGTATCTTTATGATAAATCAATGGAGGGTTAGCCTTAGCTCTTTAAGCCTAAAGATCTAGATATTTAACACTTTAACAACCCATGTCCAGGGTGTCTTTCGGCCACAAGGTTTACCGGAACCTTCTGTTCTCGTCCTCTTTCAGCCAGTGAGAACTGCCATGACTTCCACCCCATGTTCTTCACACACGACCGCTCCTTTGAAGAGTTCTTCTGCATCTGCATCCAGCTTCTCAACAAGACTTGGAAAGAGATGCGGGCCACCAGCGAAGACTTTAACAAGGTAAGAGGGGACTCTGACTTAGGATCAGTTCTACGTTTTCCAGAGTAGTGGTTCAGGTTTGAATTTGGGGAGATGCAGAGGGGGCTTATAACCCTTTGGCATTTCAGTGGTTGGTTTTGTTCATTCTTTAACTGCAAGACATCTATCCAGCTGGACATCTATCCAGCTAGACATCTATCCAGCTCTATTCAGACACAATTCTACTAATCAATTAACATATTTTATTAATGTCAGTCTTCAGTTAAAGGTGCTACCAAAATCTGACTTCTGCCAACCCCTTGGAGAGGTGCAGAGGGCTGACACATTGGGCACCAAGAGAGCAATTGAGAGTTACTGTCTTTGCCTGAAGGAGCGAATGACAGATCTTTTTTTTTTTTTAAATGTACTTTGAAAGCTCTGGGATTTAATCCAGCAACCTTGAGGTTACTGGCGGTCACAGGCTCCAACCCACTGGGCTGCCTGCACACACGGTAGGATATTAGACATTACAACTTTGTGTGGGAATGGAAAGTGTGTCACAGAGTAATGTTCTGATCTGGATGTATCTCAGTGCTAGCCAGCAGAGCAGCAATGCTGTTCCACTTTTTAACAATCACACGTGGCAAGGCTGACACGGCACTCTGGCACTATCCCCATGAAGGCCTATGTAGAGCAAGCCTCCGTGTGCAGAAGTTGATTAAGATGCGCAGTCATGTTACAACTCCCAAATGACCCCCTGTTCCTTACCGAAGTGCAGTACTTTTGAGAAAGGCCTTCAAAGGTAGTGCGCCAGGTAGGGGACTGGGTGTCATTTGGGACACAATTATGAAAATGCCGTGTCTCCCCAGATTAGTTTTTCTTGAGGCGTGCATGATTTAAGACAGGTTTGAGAGGCGCGGGAAGTGGGCACATCTTTCCTGGCTTTCAAATTAAATTATTTTTCATTGTTGTCTGACATGAAATGCACATTAGACTGTCGTATGGTCTCGCTGATCTTGCTATTCGTTTACCTCCTGGCGCTCGAGAACAGACAGCCGGTGCTGTTTGATTCAAATAAAAACGTATTTTCTTTTCAACACACATTCAGTCACAGATTCAGTGGCCGTCTTTGTGGTGTTGTTTGCCAGACAGTCTGATTTCATTGAAAATGTAAACTTTTGAGGCAATATTGGAAACCCGAGCAAATGCAATCAGTATTCCAGCCTTCAGATGACACCATATGAACAGTCCTTTTTTCCCCCTTCTGTCAAAAGAAATTGCAGAATGGTTGCCTGGATAGTGTAAACATGGCATGCAGGCTGTTTTCAGAAGATCACCAAAACAGACCAGAGTTGTTTCAGTATTGTCTCACCAGATGACTGTAGGACCAGTGGTGTTGTGTTTCAGTATTGTCTCACCAGATGACTGTAGGTCCAGTGGTGTTGTGTTACAGTATTGTCTCACCAGATGACTGTAGGACCGGAAGTGTTGTGTTACAGGATTGTCTCACCAGATGACTGTAGGTCCAGTGGTGTTGTGTTACAGTATTGTCTCACCAGATGACTGTAGGACCGGAGGTGTTGTGTTACAGTATTGTTTCAGCATTAAACTAAACGTAGAATTGGTTAGTTGTCTTGATTTGAAACATCAGTGTGTCCGTCATTTCCTGCAGGCAAATGGCACTCTATTCCCTACCAAAGGCTCAAAAGTAGTGCACCGTATTGGAATTAAAGAGCCATTTGGGGCATAAACACTGTGTAACATACCGCTCATGAAACAACAGTTTGTGTGTTGTTCAGCATTCCCAGGTCAATCTTACTCCGTTCCAAAGCCCTGTGCTCCACTTCCCCCTCTGCTCCTCTGGTTAGCACTGTAACACCGGGCTGTTTACTGTACAGTCCTGAAGGTGACATTATTATTCGGTATAAGTGCTCATTCAGCACGTTAGCATCCTGGCTCCCCGTGGCTGGGGGGGGGGGAAGCTGGCCGGCAGTTTTATTTCTGCCCAGACAGATTGTGTGTACCGGTGCTGGGCTGCAACCGTTTGTCCCCGGTAGAGTGTACAGGTGTTGGTTGACCTTACTCTGCTGCAGGAGGCCTTCCTGGCACAGATCTGCCGCATCTGTCTTTTAAGGTTTCGTTAGCTTGCCTTGACCACAGACTGTCAAAAGACCAGGTATGTTTAAGCAATAAGGCACGGTTAGGCACGATGCATTGGCAATAGTTACCAACACAATTAGGGCAGCAAAAAGTGATGTCATACCTGTGGTCCTGTATACTACAGCTATCAGCCAATCAGTATGCAGAATTCAAACCACCCGCTTTAGAGGAGATGATGCCCACATGTATTTGTACGGTTGTAATTAATCTGCGTAGCGTCTATGAACAGCCCACAGATGGTGACCACTCCCCCTTAAGGGGCGGATCAATCGCAGCAAGCAGTATCGCACTTCTTCACTGTTTAAATCAGGCTTCTGTGATTGGCTGCCATAATTGAACGCATGCACACGCACTACCTAATATCCTATCAAACGTGTCCCCTCCCCCCCAGAAACGCATCACTTTCCCTCCGGACGTGAGTTATTCTCCCTCTGATTCACAGAACCAGAGCCTGCAGCTGTGATCCTCGGGTAAAACCGTCGCATTTCGCTTCAGCCCGTGTGGCCGTGGTCATCCTTCTGACAGACATGTCATTCTGGACACGCCCACCTGTCTGTCTGTCGGTCTGTCTTTTCTTTTGCCAGTCTTCTGCGTTCAGTTTAGTGACATCTATGATTCATGTGTCAGGTTGTCTTTTGCAGCACTATAAGACAATAATTGTGCCTGGTGTGAATTTGAGGTAAAAACATGTGAATTGTAGGTTGCCTTACAGACATGGGTTGTTTAAAAAATAATACTTTTTTAGTGTAATTTATCCCAAAAATATTTCGGATTGAGATTCTTCATGCAGTATGAATCAAACACACTTGGATGAACTGTTGGATTATTGCATGCAAGCATCCAACAGTTAGGTGGAGGAACGGCACTGATCAGTTGACAGGGCTTGATGTGTTCAGGAAGCAGCCACAAATGAGACCTCTAAAACGGACATTATATGTGTCTGAGGAGTTCATAGAACATTTTGAATATTGCAAATGGCATTATTGCAGTTTCTACCAGAATTAAGCCTCAAGTTGATTCTTTTTTTGTACAATTTTCTTTCTTCATATTATTATGTTTTCTCCCCAATTTCGTTGTATCCACTTCGGGATTATCTGTGCCTCATCACAGCAGCGCACGAAAGAACAGTCAATGTTGCGACGTCTTTCGAAAGCACATGCTGCTCCCTCAATTAGGAAGTCTAGACCGGAATCCTTACATGTCGGCAGGACCGCACACTCCACCATTCCACCTTGACTGAGCTCCAAGACGCCAAAGCCGGCTCCGGTGTTACATAGGTCCGCAGGTGTTCCAAATGGCTCTCTGTTGCCTGAATAGGTAGAGCTGTGGTCAAGAGTAGTGCTCTGTAAATAAAACAGGGTGCTGTTTGGAATGGGCCCGTCTTTCATTTTGTTATCTTCCGTGGCGCGGCTACTGTAGTCCCACAGTAATTTAGTGGCCTCATAGTGACAGTGTTGCCTTTTACAACGGCACATTCGAGTACACTAATGGATTTTTCGGTGGCTGCCTCTTGTCTTCACAGCTAAGTGAGTGCGCTCACACACACACACACACACACACACACACACACACTCAGTGTTTCCCTTACTTCTTTCCCAAAAGGGGTGGGGGGGGGACGACACACGCTGGCATCAACAACACAAAAGACTTGATGCGTGAAATGCTAAAATGTCCTCCCTGTACACCAGTCCCTCTTGCTTGTCAACTTTATTTTCCTTAACATTATTTGACAATACTGTCTTAGCATCATTATTTAATAATAACATAAGTACTCACTCTCAATGAACCATTCTCTAAAACCATTCACGAATCGCCTCCCAGACTCCTAAGAGAAGCCAGTAGCTACTAACTATAAATTCGGTATAGTTTGTTGTATTGGGTGTGAAAGTGGGCGTAGAAAATATAGCTTTGCTGGATGTAGCACATAGTGGCCCATGATTTCACATTATATTTGTGACTTTACAAACTCCTGATTGTTTTGTATAATAGATTCATTGTGGCATTGAAGAGTTTTTCTGCAAAAAGTATCCCTTCTACATTACAGTGGGGGGATGGAAAATATAGTGTGGTTGGAAATGTAACACAATCCCTCACCAAAGCTAATGAGGACAAGCAAATTAACAATAATAATAATGACATAAAAATAGGATTTTTTTATATTAGATAGGTCTAAATAACTTAAGCTCTAACCATTTCTCATTGCTCCGCTTTATTATATTATTTAACTTATGTAAAGTATTATTTAAATAGGAATTTTGTTTCATTTATATTTACCCATAGTGAAAATGTACACAATATACACAATATAGATTTCAGACTTTTATTTTGAAGGCAAAATACAAAAATCAAAGGTCATACTGTCGCTTCCGAATCTCTAATGTTTCCAGCATGACGCTAATCTTTTGTAGCTGATTGTAGCTATATCGAGGTACAGTTTGTTAGCTTG